>NC_044994.1:18735892-19035892 GCF_008728515.1 Papio anubis
GGAACCTGGGTCCTCTAAGGAAATGCTCGGTTGTAATGAAGCTATGTATCTTTGGCCACCAGACTGTCCCTTAAATTAGTCGTGGGCAGCAAATAATCAAAACAGCAAGAATAAACAAGACTATGCAATTTAGCATTTGTTTTCATTTAGGCTTAGATGCTGCATTTGAATTTTATGATGTGATTAGTTTTTAGTGATATAATTTGAGGAAAGCAATGGGATGTTACTACATGTGTGACCTCAGTCAAGAAATTCCTGGCCACTCTTAATAGAAGCCATGACTGTACCTGGTTATCCATAAAGGAAGAATCCACCTGGTTCTTGCTGTAGGAACTTGGTGTTGGAATTGCTTTTCCATGCCTGACTGGAAGAAGACAAGCCAGTGCCCCCAGGGATCTGCAGGCTGCCGCGAGGTTGCCTTGGCCCCCACCCCACTTCCCACCACGTGATCTGCCAGAGTGGTGAAAATTATAACCTTCCCTGGGCTAGAGGCCCTCCTTTCCCTCCAAAATGGTAACGTGGTCATATAATTTACATTTGTTTTATGAGTCTGTGTTCTCTATGTAAGATACATGTTTCAGAGTCAATCATTTATTTTTCATCCAGACTAAAACATTTATATAAGCCTTTGGACCTCAGTCCTCTCACTTGTAAACAGGACCTGGACTAAATATTTCTAAGGTCATTTTTGGTAACAGGCCATGTGGTAGACTAATGACATTTTCATTGGTAAGATATTAATGCATCTATAACACACACACACACACACACACAGAGAGAGAGAGAGAGAGAGAGAGACCTTTTTTCATAGAACTGATATTTATCATAATTTCCATGTAACATTTCCATGAAGTTTCTTTTAAAGAGTGGAAATAAATCTACTTATGGGCAATTCACATTTTGTGAACAACTTCATTACAGCTTAACCAAATTTCTTCAAACATGCCAAAGGCACTAAGAAGGACAACTTGAAAGTTCTAAAGGAAGCCGTTTGCATTTGGGGAAAAAAAAAAAACAGTAAAAAAAAAAGTGTCTGAGTGATTTCTTAAGTGGTGAAATCCCCCTTTTTTGCCCTTTTTCTTATGTTTTAAAAATAGCCTAAATGAAACCTTACTCAACCTTCTACAAGAAAATATACCTTTAGGCTGAGAGACAGTATTAGAAATTTCATCCTAAAGAATTATTTTTGGGAAAGGGGTATGGGGTGGAGTTATAAGAGCCTGAAGATAGAGGCTTCTAATTAAATTGACCTCTCAACCAGAACTGCAGAGTCTACGCTATAATCACCACAATTCGGTTTAAATCTGGGACAGAATGATAATTTTGTTAGTTCAGAGGTTTTTAAACTATGGCTCATAACTGCTGGAGAGTTTCCGATTACTCTTCTAGGTTCTGCAAGGCATGTGTATTTGCTGGGGGACCAGGGGACTTTTAGTAAATGAATAAATAGGAGAGATTTTCACAGTCTCAGGAAGTTTAAGTGGGTCTCAAGATGGTCAGGAAGTGCTGGAGTTGTCTTTCTGGCTTTGCAGATGGCAACAAATCTACAACAAATTATGAGGGAGGAAGTGTGGAAGGGTTTTCTTACTTATGGCGATGGATTTGCCTTTATTCATCTGTACCCTCCATCCCAGTTGGTGTGCAGTGCAGGCTTGAGGAGGAAAAGCTGGTGATGGGAGCTGTAAAAGGAGAAAAGGGTAAAATTGGGCCAGCCCATGACCTTGGCCTCTGCCCTGCAAGTTAACCAACTGAACTAACCAGCCATAAGCGAAACAGATCATTCACTCCTTAATTTGTTCAATAATATTGATTGAATGCAATAAGTAAGTAAGGTGCCAGGTGCAGGAGATACCAAGGCAGAAGAGGTAGGCAGAGTCAAAAGTTTACATTCTTGAGGGAGCAGACATTCATGGATAAACATGCAGGTAAATGTTAATTACAATTGTAATAAGAGCTGTGATAGAAATGTCGAGGTTTACCGAGAGCACAGAGCACAGCAGCTAAGCCTAGATTGATCCTTTTTTGTTTTTTTTGAGACAGAATCTTGCTCTGTCACACAGGCTGGAGTGCAGTGGTGTGCTCTCAGCTCACTGCAACCTCCACCTCCTGGGTTCAAGCGATTCTCCCACCTCAGCCTCCCGAGTAGCTGGGATTACAGGCGTCTGCCACCATGCCCAGCTACTTTTGCATTTTTAGTAGAGATGGGGTTTCACCATGTTGGCCAGGATGGTTACTAATTCCTGGAGCTTGGCCCTTTCAAGGAACAAAAAAGGAGGCTCATCTGTCCAGAGCAGTGGTTCCTAGGGTGTAGCCCACAGAACCCTGGGGTCCCTTGAGACCCACATGAGAGATCAGCAAGGTCAAAACTGTGTTCGTAATAACACTAATGCGTTGTTTGCTTTTTCACTGTGATGACATTTATCTGAATGGAGCAAAAGCAATGACGGGTAAAACTGCAGTGCCTTCCTGATAATACAGGCAACAGCAACCACACTACATGAGTGATCACTGTATTTTTCACTGTTGCACACCCCCAGTTTTTTTTAAAAAATCCAGTTTCACTTAAAAGTGCTCTTGATAAAGCAGTAAAAATTGTTAATTTTATTAAGTCTTGACCCTTGAGTATATGTCGTTTTTTGTTTTTTAAGAGAGAAGGTCTCACTGTCATCCAGGCTGGAGTACATTGGCACAATCATGGCTTACTGCAGCCTCAAACTCCTGGGCTCAAAAGATCCTCCTACCACAGGCTTCTGAATAGATGGGACCTATGGGCATGCCACCATGCCCAGATAATTTTTTAAAATATTTTGTAGAAACAGGGTCTTGCTATGTTGCCCAGGCTGGTCTCAAATTCCTGGACTCTTAAGTATTTGAGAGGCCAAGGCGATCCTCCCACCATGGTCTCCCAAAATGTTGGGATTGTAGGCATGAGCCACTGTGCCCAGCCCACATGTCTGCTTAGTGTTCTGTGTTGCTGACTGGAAAGTATGCATAAAGCATTTTTGCTGCATACTGTGCTATGAAGATGATCTCAAGGAAAAGTACTCGTGTGGTTGAGTTGTGAGCTGCACTAGCCACTTTGTCATGGAACGCCATTTTTATCTGAAAGAGCAAGTGGCAGACGAACTATAATTATTGAGACTTGGGTAATTGGCAGATGTTTCCTTGAATGAAGGATACTTATCACCTCAAGGAAAACAACTGGTAGTCTTTGCTGCTTTGAGACCTTCACTTGAAGCTCTTAAGTGAAAGTTTTAGAATTCTGGAAAACTTCTTTCTGCAACTGCAACCTTGATATCCTCCCAACACTTATATATGCTTTTCTGATAAGATTGGTGGTGATACTATTCTAGTTACCTGTCAGACAATATAATCTCTAATTTTGCCACTGAAACTTACCAAAATCTCCTTTGTGAAAAACTGTATTTCATTTATAAATAAAGATACTGGAATTCTAAATAGAACCAAATCAAGCACCTTATCAATAAACCAGGTAGGGCTTATTCCAGGAATGCAAAAGTATTTTCATAGCTGGAAATGAACATATCATTACATTCATGTATCACTTAACCATAGAGATATGTTCTGAGAAGTGCATTATTAGGCAAATTTTGTCCTTGTTCAAACATCACTGGATATATTTAGACAGACCTCCCTTTTATAGCCAGCTACACACCTAGGCTATATGGTATAGCCTATTGCCCCTAGGCCACAAGGTATAGCCTATTGCCCCTAGGCCACAAACCTGTACAGCATGTTACTGCACTGAATACTGTAGGCAGTAGTAACACAATAGTAAGTATGTATCTAAACACAGAAAAGGTACAGTAAAAATAAGGTATTATAATCTAATGGGACCACTACTGTATATGTGGTCTGTCATTGACTGAAGCATCATTATACAATGCATGATTGACTGTACTTCAACAATGAAAGAAAATTAATATAAACTTATCAATAAAAGCTTATGAGGAATTAGAAGTCAACATAGCAGCTATTCCCAATAAAATTCTAATGAAAATATGACTATAAGGAAATCACTTAAATAGAATAAAAATATTTCCAAAAAACCCTCCATTAAATGCACTACAACTTAAAAACCATTCCATTTAAAATCAACATATAGGCTGGGAGCAATGGCTCACACCTGTAATCCCTGCACTTTGGGAGGCCAAGGTGGGCAGATCACTTGAGGTCAGGAGTTCGAGACCAGCCTAGCCAACATGGCGAAAGCCCCTCTCTACTAAAAATACAAAAAATTAGCTGGGCATGGTGGCAGGTGCCTGTAATCCCAGCTACTTGGGAGGATGAGGCAGGAGAATTGCTTGAACCTAGGAGGCAGAGGTTGCAGCAAGCCAAAGTCGTACCACTGCACTCCAGCCTGGGTGAGAGTGAGACTCTGTCTTAAAAAACAAAAATTAAAATTAAAAAATAAAATAAATCAACATATAGACAGGAAAGTTTGCTCTAACCATTACAATTTGACTTTGTCATGGAAGATTTAGTGAATGCAATGAAAGGGTAGTAAATAACTGAAATAAACAATTGGAAAGAAGAAATAAATATTTTTGCTGATATGAAAATGTAAGAGATACTGAGTTTCTAAAAAAATTAGAATTAGTAAGAGAATACAAGAGTATGAGGATACAGGATAATGACACATATATTAGCTTTTATCTATTCTAATAAGCATATAGAAATAGAGAAGAGAAAAGTATCCTCTTCAAAAAATAGTGAACAAAAATAGCTAGGGATATAATTAATAATATAGCTACATCTATATGAATAAAATTCAATCTTAGTAAAGGTCTCAAAACAACGTCTGAACAAATGAAAAGATATACCAAGTTCTTGGATATGAAAATGGAATATGGCATAAAATTATCAATTATTCCAAAGAAATATAGAAATTTTATGTAATTACAATTAGAATTGCAACAGTCTTGAGAGGGGGTGAGGAGGAGAAGAGACTGGATAAAATGATTTAAAATTTCATAAGGAATACATTTATTCACTTGAGAATAAATGCTCAGGAAGAGCAGGAACATAATAAAAAAGAACAGTGCAAGAGGAATTGCCTTACCAGACATCAGAGGATATTATAAAGCTGTTATGAAGTAAATATTGTATTGGTATGAGAAAGAGAAATAGATCACTGAAAGAGAAAAGAGGATCTGGAAGTCTTGGATATGAGAATGTAATATACATCATATATCAAATGTGGGAGTTCAATGTAGTGGGAAAATAATAAATTATTTCAAAAGCAATACTGGCTATTCACCTGAATTAAAGTAAAATTAAATCCCCGTTTTATACCATAAACAAAAATACATTCCCCAGAGAGTAAAGTCTTAACTGTAGACAACAAAACAAGACAAATTACTGTGGAGGCTTCATGTATAATCCAAGGACAAGGAAACCTTAACAAGACTGGAAAACACAAGAGGCCATAAAAGAAGGATACAGTTGACCATATGGTAAATGTGGTATGATCCCATAATATACACAGTTATTATTTGTCAATTAAAATAAAATAAAATAACTACCCCCCAAAGTGTAGAGTATTAAATATTCTAAGCAAATTCAAAATGTAAATGATAGATTTGGAAAAAATACTTGTAACTGAAACTGCAAAGAATGTACTTCTATCATATAGAAAGAGATCTTATAATTTGTCAACTCAATAGAAAAACGATGAAGGAATAAGAAAAGCAATTTATAGAAGCACAAAAGCAGAGTCAACAAATGTACAAAAAGATGCTTGAATTTACCATCGTTAGGAAAATGCAAATTAAAGTACTAATGAGACATCAGATCATGCCTATCAGGCCTGCCAAAATTAAAGACAACTACAACATATATTACAAAGTTGAAATGTAAATTGTACAGCGTTTTGGGGAAGTAACATGGCAGTATCTATTAAAATTTGAAATATACATACTCAGAAGAATAAGCAAACTGTGGTATATGCATACAACAGACCACTCAGCAATCAAAAGGAAAGAACTATGCTACACTCAACAGCATGCTTCAATCTCAAAAACATACTGACAAAATAATCCAGATACAAAAGATTCCAGACTGTATGATTCCATTTATACCAAATTCTGGAACAGGGAAAACGATCTACAGTATTAGAATATATGTATCAGTATGTTTAAATATAGCATTATCCAGGGTGGCAAAAAAGTTGGAAAAAATGAATCCTCATTAGTACAAAATGGGAAAATGAACCACGGTAGTGCACCTTTAGACCAGCATACTGCCAAGGAAAAAGCAAAGAATAGAGCTACACCGGTTGGCTTGGAGGGATTTCTATACGATATGATTTATAAGTGAGTACAGAAAAGCATTTATGATATAATCCATTTTGTGAAACAACGATCCCAACCTCCGTATCAAAATGTGTACACATGTATATGCATGTGTGTTTTGTGGTCTGTACCTCATTATAGAAATATAAAGGAAAATATGGAAAATACGTACCAGGCATGTTAGCATGAGTTACACGGGGAGGGGAGGGAAGGAAAAGAGGAGGAAAGGGGCATTGAGCTAAAAGACCGAGCTAAAAACAACAGTATGTCTGATATGATTACATGTGCACATTTATATAATTAAAATGTATATTTATAGAGGATTACTCAAGTAAATGCTGTCAATCTTGTAGATATTTTAAATTTGGATTAAACTAGAACTTCAGAGCTCTGTAATTGGACTACATCATCTTGGTCCTTCTTTATTTTTACTGAATTGAACTTCAGCCCTCTCTATTTTACGGAGAAGAAACTAAAGCAGTAAAGCTTAATTGACTTCCCCAAATGAACACAGCTAGGAATTGACCCACCGTGGATCTGAATCCGGGTAGTCTAACTCCACAAACCACACACAACCCTGGCCATTTGCTAAACGCCCTCTGAGGCTCTAGCAGAAATGAGTGAGGCAAAATTTAAGGGGGTGCCAAGAGACTCAGAAAGCAAAAGAAACAGCATTTTAAAAATAATAAAATTAATGTTAAAAACATCCACATTGAACAAAATCATCAAAATCGTTAATGTAATTCCAGCTGCCTTGGAACCTTGTCTTTACTAACTTTTGATCTGTTTCTCATTATGGCTTTTTTTTGGCATTAATTTTTATTTCAAAAAATATTGCATTAAAATATTATTTATCTCAATTTCTGAGTTTTTTAGTGTCCCTTAAATGTTGTGCCGGACCTGCCTGTCTCTACCATTTGGCCACCACGTGACACTAAACAAAACCTGTGCATCTCCAAAGTGGGAATGATAAGAGTTTCCCTGCCCACCGTGCCCACAGGACTAGGGTGAGAAACTAAGAAGATATGAATACAAAATTCGAGTGCAACAGGCATATTGTTGCTACTGGAGTTGCTCATGAATGGATAAGCAAGTTGAATCCCCAGACCTGGTTGTGCTCCTGCGCGCTTGGCGTGCCCACACCCATAGCTGGAAAATCGCCTGGAACCTAACGTTTGTTTGAAAGGCAGCCGCAGGAGCCTTCACCCATCATGCACCCCTCTCAGTCGTTCTGAGCCTGTGGTGAGCGAATGGATCTCTTAAGCTAGAGCAGTGCTTCTCTAACTTAACTGCGACACAGATCCCCCCAGGGATCTTGTTAAAAACCACATCAGTCAGTCCAGTGTGGGGTGCAAGGGTCTGCATTTCTAACAAGCCCCAGGTGACGCTGAGGTTACTGGTCCACAAACCACAGTGCTTTGAGGACTGAGGAGCCGGGCTAGACGTTTGGTGAGGTCAGAAGGACTGTGAAATGTCCCCAAATAATGACAGCCCTCTACTCGCCAGGCACAGTTCTGCACAATCCTTAAAAGAGTCCCGGGAGATGGGTTCTTTTATGATGAAGCTCCCCAACCACAGACCACCAAGAACACACTTCTAGTCACGCCGGGGTAGATTAATTCAGCTTGCTGCAGCAAGTGAGGACGCATGCCAGGGAACTGCAGGAGGGCATGGGAGGGGTTGTTACGGGGTTGGGGCTTGTGCTGGGAGAGTCTAAGGAGGGATCAAGGAATGAGTGGACAGTTTTAGACTGAGTGCAATCCAAGAGCAAGGGCGATTTGACAATTGGGGGTATCTTGGTCATTTGTCCAGGAGGGTGCAAGATTAAAGTGGGCTAAGATTGCCATGAAGAGAGAAGCAATAGTCAAGTTAGTCAGAAGAGGGGGGAGTTTATGTTTGTGATTGCAGAGTGCCCATCTCTCTGTTTCATGGCGGTCTGGGTTGCTGGTTTGTTCTCACAAGGTCGTGGAGGGACCCTGTCTGATTATTGTTTTTATTATGTGAGTGATGGTTATGTTCCCCTAGGAACATCACAGCTAGTATTGTCCTTTGACCTGAGCAAGCTGGGACCCTGTGCCTCTCAGGGCTCCTCACATTGGAGCAACTTCCTGGAATTTTCTAGGTCCCTCCCCGCTGCCTGAGACTAGCCAGAGCTGGCAGTGCCATCACTCTGGGATGCCCTGAGTCCCCACTGAAACTCCCATTTCTCCCATTCAAAGTGCTTTCTGAATTTCTATTAGGTTGTTGAAAAAGTAATCGCGGTTCTTATTATTACTTTCAATGGCAAAAGCCACAATTCCTTTTGTACCAACGAATACCTGAGCATTGGGGTCACCGGATGCCCTGAGGACTTCACACCCATGTGATCCCCCATGGCCCTGTGTCTGGACACCTCGTCCAGGAGGGCAGCCTGGTGAGTGGCTTGAGCTGCCAGAATGGTCCTGCCATGCTTCAGAGAAACCCGAAGTGTTCATACAGTTGGGCCTCCACCAAAGTTATTTGCCTGGGGCCTGGACATCCAACAGCTGGACCCCATTCCAACCTCGCCGGCAGTTGCTGGAACTATTTTCATTTTCTTGAATATTATCATCCTCATTATATAGAAGAGGAAACTGAGGTCCCCAGAGGTGAAGCAACTCCCCTGGCATTCAACAGCAGAGAAGCTGGGATTCCCGCTGCTCTCACCCGCTGCGGTCCCTGCCACGCCTCGCCCACTCCAGAGCACCTCGGAGGCCTTCAGACCCCTCGCGTTTGTGCTCCATCTACTGCTGACGCTTCCAACACTGTGCCTAGTTTTCAAACTGTTTAAATTTTTTTGTTGTTGTTCCTGTGTGGTACTTGGAACTCTCCAGGCGTCTCCCATGTTTTGCTCTTCCCCTCCTTCCTCTTTCTGACTCTGTCTTCTCTGGATTGCTTCTGATTAGGTGCCTCCCATGCTCCTTCTGAACCCTGGGCCAGATCTGTCACAGGACAAAGGAACCCTTCAAAGTGTAAACTTTGGCTTTATGTGAACCCCAGAGACTGTGAACAACGAAGAATGTTCTCTCAAATGGCAGGAGGACTATCCAGATTGCTGGGGGTGGTGCTGATGTGAGCTGCGAGGAGGAGGCGCTGGGTGTGTGGGCAGAAATGTGAAATGTGTTAAGGCTTCTATTATGGGGTCAGCCCACCTAGTGTGGTCACCCTCCCCTCTGCTGATTTCAAGAGCTGGAAACAGAGGGAAGTTAAGCCATGACTAAGAAGCCTGGCGTCCTTTCAATGGAGAAAGGTAGCCCTGTCGCTTCAGTGAGATGAAGCCTGTTTCTTGCTGCTGGAGAAGATTCCAGAACTTGAAAGAAGGCATGTCTCTGTGAGTCCAGCGGTCGGCTCACCCTAGAGGCAGTGTCTATAATGGGAGGAGCCTGGGCTTTGAGGTCCACTGACCGGGGCTGGAATCTCAGCTTTGTCAGTTTATTAGCTGTGCAGCCTTGAGAAAGTTACGTAAGCCCTCCGTGCCTCAGTTTCCCCATCTGAAGAGTGGAGATGATAATGCTTTTCCCAAAGGGTGGTTGTGAGAATTGAGTAAGAGGGTGTCAGTGCAGTGACTGGCACTTTGTGGCTATTGTTATCATTTTTGTAATGTTAGACCGTCTTAGCAAGGACAGTCTGGATTTGTAGGCCGGCTCTCCTGCGTGTCACATCAAAGACCTAAGGAAATCTCTCTCATATATACATAGTTTGTTTTTTAAAAAATCAGTTGCAAATTTATTATCTATCAGTATATCCAGGTCTTTTGCACTCACTTTACATTTTCAGCCTGTATCATACCTGCAGGTAATAAAGTTCAAAAGCACTGCAGCTTGTTATGTAATAGAGCATCTTTCATTTATCCAGAAACTCCCACGCTCCACAGTTCAACGTCAAATCAGTCCAAGTTCATTCTATTCATAACCTTCATAACTTCCTAGAAGACACTTGAATATCTTCTTTTTCTCCTTTAATATGTTATTTATCTCTCACCAAAGTTTTTCCAGTAGTTAAAAAAAAAGTCTTAAAATACAGCTTCAAGACTATTCCCGGCGTGAGCACAGCATACAATTCATTTTTTAACCTCAGCATTTCTGAAGGCCAAGAGATCCGCTGGCTGTTCAGGCTGTAGCAGCAGCCGCAGTGGAGGAGGCTTAGTTAGCAGCCCCCATTTTGGGGTCAGTTTTATCAGGTTTGAATCACGTCTCTACTGCTTAACAGTTAGCTATGTGACTATGTCTCACGTTAGGTGGCAACGACATTAGTATTAGTCACAGAGGCTGGTGGTAGTCATTGGACGTGTTTGGGCAAGTGCTCGGCAGGGCAGCAAAGGGCAAGTGGCCAGGAACAGGCGCTGTGGGAGCTCTCGGTGCTGTCTTCAGCAGCCAGTCCACCTGAGAACAAGACCTCGCCCCTTTTGATTCAACTACAGCCAACTGCCTCTTTCCTGACTTTCTGACCTCTGCACGTTATTCATTTTGCATAATATTATTGCCCATATCTATTCCTAAAAATGTTGCTTTTATCATGCTGTTCTCGAAAAAAGCATGCAAAATTCCCTCTTGCTGTCTCTTGTTTTTAGAGTCCTGCATGCAACAGCCTCCCTTCCTTCTTTGCCTCTCCATCCCTCTACCTCTCTTCAAACCTTGGAGGATTCTGCAAATGTCTGGAGATGGCCACGGGACTGTGACCCAGCCTGGAGACGTAGGGAGCTCTCAGTCTTGGTGAGCAACGCATGTTGCCCCAGAATCCCCCGGGGGGAAACATTTCCCCCCAGAAAAGCTGGGATCTGAATCATGGAGATTGCCCGCGTCCGGAGTTCCTAGTGTGAACAGGGGTCTCTCTGGGCAGTAGTGAAGTCAGAATCGCTGAGAATTCCTGGGAAGTAAGGACAGCATAAAAAGAGAAGACGATGCAGGACACAGCATCTGGGAGCAAAGAAGTCTGGAGAAGCTGGAGCCTGGAATGCAAGTGAGGCAGTGGGGGAGTTGCCAGTCCATCCAGCTGAGGCCAGCAGATGCAGGGCTCCCGAGGCCGGGCCCAGGGCTTTGGTTACTATCTTGTAGGCAGTGGGAGGTTATTGAACCTTTTTAAGCAAGGATGTAACATCATGTAATTTCGAAAGAAATGATCAGTTTAATGGTTGTAAAAGGATTTCATGGTTATTACAGAGAATTGGAAGAAATATAGAAAACAATGAGAAAATAAAAATCCTAGGGCCCAGAGTTAAACGTTATTGTACGACAATATGATAATGATAAACATTATCGATAACATTATTGTATACTTATTATCTCTCTCCCCCACCCCATCGTAGCTACCGTCTAATGGGCGCTGATTATGTGCCAGGGTCTGTTACAAGGGCTTGCTTTGTCTAATCCTCACAACACCGCTGTGCTGTAGGTCAAATGCTGATTCCCATTTTCAGATGAGGAAATGTTCAAAGCCTGGGTCACACAGTTGGAAGCAGCAGCGTAGGGGTCTAGGCCCAGACAATCAGGCTCCAACACCTGTATTCTGAATCCCTGGGCCACATTGCTGCTTGGGGGTCACACAGCATAGAATCAATATACACGTGCATCAGTAGATGGCCAGTTTTGTTTAAGATAAGAGTTTGGCATCCTGATATTCTGAACTGGGTTGTCAAAAGAGAATTTTGGTAAGGGCAGGAAGGAGCTTGTGTTGGTGGGGAGTGGTTTACAGGGAGGAGGTAGGAGGGACAAGCGTGGTAGCCACAGCAATGGTCCAGAGAAGAGAGGTCTAAAGGAGAAACTCCAGTGGTCCAGAGGAGAGAGGGTAGATGAGTAAGTGTAGAGAATGAGAGTGTGGCTGAGCGCAGTGGCTCATGCCTATAATCCGCACTTAGGGAGGCTGAGGTGGGAGGATTGCTTGAGCCCAGGAGTTCGAGACCAGTCTGGAAAACACAGTGAGACCTCATCCCTACAAAAAATTTAAAAATGATCTATGCATGATGCTGCCCACCGGTAGTCCCAGGTACTGGTGGGGCAGGTGGTGGGGGATCTGAGGTTCCCGGGAGCTGAACCTAGGAGATTCAGGCTGCAGTGAGCTGTGATGGCGCCACTGCATTCCAGCCTGGGTGACAGAGTGAGACCCTGTCTCTGAAAAACAGACATACAAAAAGGAATGAGAGTGAGAGGGGATGGGGGCGTGGAAGTAGGAATGACCTTGATGAGTCTGTGTGAGCAAATGCATACGCACCATGATGCATCTGCACACACACGTGTCTATGTGAGTACAGGAGGGATTAGGGGAAAGGAAGGAATCAGGAAAATCATGGGGATTCTGTACTGAGCACCAGAGCACTTATAGGAGGCAGAAATGTTCAGGACAGGAGGAAGGTGATGAGTTTACTTTGGGACCTTATGAGTGTGTGTGCTGTCTGTCAGGAGGGGGTGTGCACTGGGCAGGTAGACACACGCAGGTAGAAAAACAGAATGGCGTCAGCTGCACTGGTTTGTTCTGAAGTCAAGGAACATGAGGTTCCCTGGGAAGAGTGGTCAAAATAGAAAGAGGAGGCATCTGCGGAGGAAGCTTGGGGACACAGAGAGGACAAGGACGGCAGAGTTGGATGGTACTGTGGAATCTAGATCTGAGAGAGTAGCCAAGATCCCAGAAGCAGGGTGGATGGGAACAGGAAAGGGGGCTGAATTTGCGGTTCTCCTCCCCAGACTCCTGTTTCTGCCAGACTGATTTCTTACTTGCCTTTTAAAATCGTTTTTACCTGCAGTTCATCTCACTGTTTCAGCCTGGCTTGCTGTGTATGTATGTAAGGCCTGTTTATACCCTCACCTCCTCCAGGAAGCCTTCCCAACCCGCTGGCCGCTGGGCCTTGTACTTTGTTCAAGTTCCCTACCCCACTGTCATTTACCGCATTTCCCCCAAGATTCCAAACATCTGGGGGCAGAGCCTTTGCCTTCCTTGTAACCCCACGGTGCCTGAGAACCAGGTGCTGATTAATTGGTTGCTTGTAACCCACAGCATAGAGTGTAATATTTTACTTGTATAGTTCGGATTTTTAAAAATATTCTTTCTCGAGACACCAGAAGCTCCTCTGCCCTTTTTAGCTCAGACACAGCTTTGTGACTGCTTCCCATGGCATATTCTTTCCTGTTGGGCTAGCATTTTGCTACTCTTCACAGGCAGCCCAAGAGTGAAGTTTCACCTTCTGTTCAGTTTCCTTTTTTCATTTCCCCACTGGTCTCCATCGCAGTAAGCCTCCCACCCCTCTTATCCCCAAGTTATGACAACCCCCCATCCTAGAACCCCTGGCGCAGTCCTTCTGGCGTGCCGTATTTGCCAAGCTGTTTAACTCTTTGTAGGTATTCATTGATCTGATGGGGTTGGGTGGGCAGAGCCTGTTCCATGCCCCTTCTCTAGGCACAAAATCAGTGCCTAAAGTAACATTTCAACCAGCCTTCTAGACAACTCTAATGGCAGGTATCAGATCTCGAGATGAGCTTCACCATTTCACCTTGAGTTCCTTCAAGACTCATAGGTTCCATTTAGAGCCAGAAGGAATCCTCACTCATATACACATGCACATGTGTACATACATATGCATACATATATTTATATGATGAGGACCAGTAATAAATACTGGTATTGATGACAATGGCATTGATGACAATGACTACCATGTTCTGAGTACTTACTATATGCCGGGCACTATGCAGAGTGCTCTCTAGATGTCCGCTCTATTTAATCCTCTCTTCCCTGCCTGACACTTTTCCATGCCCTATGGAATCGGGCTTGATCGTAAATCACTGCAATGCAGGGTGGGTTTTCTTGGCTTTCTTTGTGGGGATGTGACAGAGTAGTCCCAGGAACTCTTTGTAATCAGTGCAGGAGCTTTGGAGGAAATCCACAGCAGTGGAAGTGAATGTCCTAATCCTGCTTCATCTCTATGTCTTATCGTCTCTCCTCAGAGAGAGTGACCACGGCCTTGGATGCAATATATCAACTTGCGGAAGCAATGACATTTGTCCTCTCCCAGAAATCGGTGTCTCTTGGGCATGTCCTGTGAAAATATTCCACTAAATAAGCAATGATTGATGGGATTCTAATCAAAAAGAGAATGCAAAAGTTTAGCAGGGAAAATTTCCTGAGAAAGAATAAACCAGCTTCCCAATTTTGATTTTTAGTCCTGCTTAGGGCTATTACCATTCAGTTGGAAAGTGGTAGGAAACCAACAGTGTTGATGTTGAAAAAATACAAACTAGAGCACTAACTAATCTCTATTTCCCTAAGTCATTCAAAAAAACTGTTAAGGAGGTAAAAAAGGGAACTTCACTGAGAAATATGTTGGATTCAGTGAGAGGCAGGGATTACATTTGGCGTTTGAGGTCAGTTAAGTAGCGTGAAACACTGAAAGACTGCAGAAGTTGCAATCCCAAGAGAAGTTAAAAATAAAACCTTTTAGAGCATGTTCCATCCTATGTTTTATAATGCTGTCCCATTTTGAAAAGGCGTAAGAATGCATTAAATGAACACACTAGAAGGAAATGTAATTTGAAAAGTACAACCTGCGGGGAGGGGAGGAGGGCGGAAGGTGTGAGAAGCCAAGCCAGATGGCGGTGGGTGGGGGGGCGTGCGCTGGCGTGAGGGGAGGCAAGAGAAGTGGAAGCAGGAGGCCGGGAGTCTGTTTTGTGTTGAAGGATGATGTGTTAGTGAGTTCAGGCTGCCATAACAAAATAGCACAAACTGGGTGGCTTAAAGAACAGAAATGTATTTCCCATGGTTCTAGAGGCTGGGATGTCCAATATCAAGGAGCCGGAGATGCAGATTCTGGCAGGGCTCTCTTTCTGGCTTGCAGACAGTCACCTTCTTGCTGTGTGCTCACACAGCTTCTTCTTTGTGTGAAAGCAGAGAGAGACTGAGCTATCTGGTGTCTCTTCTTATAGGAACACTACCATTATTGGATCAGGGCCCTACCCTTACGAACTGGTAATTACTCTTAATTATGTCCCCAAAGACCCTGTCTCTAAATACAGCCACCATGGGGGTGGGGTTTCAACATATGAAATTCTGGGGTACACAAACAGATGGGTTGTTCAATAGATGGTTGTAGGCTACAGGAAGGGGCCAATGGAGAGAGGAAAGACAGGACGTTAGGAGGGACAACAAAGAAAGAGAGGATTAGTAGAGCCACAGTGGAGACCTGGTGTCAGGAGAGAGGAGTGGACATCTCAATAAATCAGGAGGCAAAATTATCTGGTAAGTGGCAATGAGCCTGGAATTTGGGAAGAGTAAAGAGATCAAGAACAGCCTCCGTGGGGAATGAAATAAGAAGTTAGCTGGGTACTGCCAGGCAATATCAAGGGGCCTGCTAAGGTGAGCTCACATGACTGCCACCCAGAGATCAGCTTACACGTCACCTCTTTATGGAGGTCTCACCTGCTTTAATTTTTTTGCATAGCACTTAGTCCTATCTGATTTGGTTCTCATCTCCGTTCTCCCGAGAAAGTACTCTGTGAGACCTTGGATTTTTTGCCTTGTATTTCTAAGGCTTAAAGTAGTGCCTAACATAGAAAAAGCCACGTAAATACTGGATGAATTGATGGATGTTGTAACGGCAGCAGGAAGAATTATGTGACAATCCACCAGTGCCACTCAGGGCCCCAGGATCAAAAGTGAGGAAAAAGGAAGGTTATCCAAGACCGACTGTTGGCAAGACAGAAAAGACAGAGAGGTCAAGGTGATGAAAGAATTAAGGGTGGCAGTGAGGACACTGTAGAAAGAAGTGTCCACTGAACCCAGGCTGAGTAAGGAGGGAGAGGTGACAAGGAAGACAGGCAGTGGGGGTGAGTAAAGAGGAAGCAGGGGGCATGGGCATGGTGGCTCACACCTTAATCCTGGCATTTCGGGAGGCCAAGCCAGGCAGATCACCTGAGGTCTAAAGTTTGAGACCAGCCTGGTCAAATGGTGAAATCCTGTCTCTACTAAAAATACAAAAACTGCTGGGTGTGGTGGTGGACATTTGTAATCCCAGCTACTGCAGAGGCTGAGGCAGGAGAATCGCTTGAACCTGGGAGGTGGAGGTTGCAGTGAGCTGACATTGCACCATTGCACTCCAGCCTGGTAACAGAGTGAGACTCTGTCTAAAAAAAAAAAGAGAGCGAGAGAGAGAGGAAGCAGGGAAGGGACTGCAGACTGCCCTGAGGTCGAAAAGCAGGCTTAGTGGGAACACTTGGAGAATAATACACCCTGGTCAACAGAATGCGGGAGTGGGAGATTGCTGAGCTGCAGAGATGCCAAGTGATGCAAACAGCCAACCTGTGTCCATGACAGTGGGTTGCCCACATGAAGCAGAAGTGAGAGGTACTGAAGTTTAGCCCATCAAGGCACTGCAAAATAGGACAGCCTTCCCTAATGTGTGTGTTCCAAGAATAGTAATTCTGAGACTTAAATTGTACTGACAGAATAAAGGGCTCTGTGGTCAAATAACTTTAGAAAATGCAAGTTAGAAAATGGATTCCCCATATTGCCAACTTCCATAAATCTTCAAAATACTTAAAAAGGCTTCAAAAGAGTGTATTATGTTTCCCAGACTTATTTAACTGATGAATCCTTTTTTTAGAGACAGGGTCTCACTGATGCCTGGAGTGAGACCCCGTATTAAAAAATATAAAGTGCAGTGGTGTGATCATAGCTCACGGCAGCCTCAAAGTTCCAGGCTCAAGTGATCATTCTGGCTCAGCCTCCTGAGTAGCTAGGATTACAGGCACACAAATCCTTTTTTGTTTCTCTTTGAGGCAGGGTCTCGCTCTGTCACCTAGGCTGGAGTGCAGAGCTACAATCATAACTCACTGCAGCCTCAACCTCTTGGGCTCAAGCAATCCTCCTCCCTCAGCCTCCAGAGCAGCTGGGATTACAAGCGTGCACCACCATGCCTTGTTATTATTACTGTAGACATGAGGTCTTGATATGGTGCCCAGGATGGTCTCAAACTCCTGACTTTAAGCAATCCTCCCACCTTGGCCTCCCAAAGTGCTGGGTTTACAGGCATGAGCTGCCGTGCCCAGCTGTGTGAATCCTTTTTTATTTCCCTCCAGGAGCATCTCTAGGGTCTACTATACCCCTAAAACAGAGGTTCTCAAAGTGCGGTCCCTCGGACAGTGGCATCAGCATCCATTGGGAACCTGCTAGAAATGCAAGTTCTCAGGCCTCACCCTAGACCTATCTAATTGAAAACTCTGGGAGTGGAGCCAGGAATCTGTGTTTTAACAAGCTCTGCAGACAATTCTGTTGTATACTAAACTTTAAGAATGACTGAGCTAGAAAATACTTTGGGAAGGCTGGTTCATATTCATATTTGGAAATGACTATTTGGTAAGGGGTTGGATAAATGTTTCATATTAATGCTGAAGTCATATAGTAAGACTGCAGAAGTTGAAATGAAGAAGAAAAATGTGAGTTCAATAGTAATATGCAAATTAAGATTGCAATATTTAATACTAGCTTAATTAATACATCACATCAATATATTAACAAAATGATATTGGATTGACTATTCCTTTGGATTTTTCATGCTGTTACATCCCTCTGTTAGCATGGATCAAGAGCTGACTCCTTTCCAATATACTTTGTCAAGTTGTTAGGAGGAGCAGGAGGGAGAAAGAAAGAGAAACGGATTTGAAATGTATTTCCCTTCTTTTCTTTTTCTCCATCCTTTGACAGAGGCACCAAAAAAGTAATTATGAGGCCAAAAATAGACAACAGTAAAAAGCAAAGAGAGAAGACAGATCGTATGTAAGCTATATCATCAGTTCTTGAATAACCAAACGTATCAGAAGATATAATTTTCAGGTGTTAAAAATGTATCTGTCATGCTCCTTAGCAGAATAATTTGGAGACATTCTTACCAGACATTTATAGTTTGCAGAATAGCTGTCAAAAATAACTCAGCTATATGAACACTTCAACTGTACAATGAAAAAAAAAAAAGTGTGACTCTAAAAGGAATCTGGGTGCATGTTTTCAAAAGTAAAATTTGAATCTCAGCCTAAAATCTAAAATGCATTTTGACTCAGAATTTTTTTAAGAGGGAAAAAGAAAGAAGACCCCTTGAACAATTATGCATAGCTAAAATTTTGAGCTTTTTAAATGATTTGAACTTCAGCTAGAAACATTCTGTTTCTAATGCATTTAGACATAAAGACATCAGAAGTGAAAGAATAGCATGTGCAAAGATTTGCATGAACACAAAGGTTTAATGGGAAGAAAAAAAAATATAAGAAATGCCCCTGATTTCTTAAGGTGGAAGTGTGCAGAATTTCCATTGTCTTTCACTCACTCAACCCTGGCTCAAGCAATATACATGATCGCTCAGGGGTCTGTGACTCCACTGGTCTTGAACTCCTGTGGCTATTTCTACTAAGTGGGGATGAGCTAGACTGGAGCAGGTCTAGATCAAGATCTGTCTTTCCTATAGAAAACCACCTGCACTTCTTATAGAACTAGTGTGACTTACGCAACCTTTGAATGACTCACTTTTCAGATACTTTGGCTCTTTGAAATACAATATTCTCAGCCACTAAAAATGGTTGCATTCAGCTAGGTGCGGTGGCTCATGCCTGTAATCCCAGCGCTTTGGGAGGCTGCAGCGGGTGGATCATGAGGTCAGGAGTTCAAGACCAGCCTGGCCAAGATAGTGAAACCCTCCCCCACCGTCTACTAAAAATACAAAAATTAGCAGGTGCCTATAATCCCAGCTACTCAGGAGGCTGAGGCAGGAGAATCACTTGAACCGGGGCAGTGGAGGTTGCAGTGAGCCGAGATCATGCCGCTACACACCAGCCTGGGAGACAGAGTGAGACCCATCTCAAAAGAAAAAAAAGGCTGAATTCTGAAATTTTGGCCTCACTTTGAGAGTTGTCTCTTCTACCCAAACCTCATTTGTGCAGACTGCACAAAGTAGGGTCCAAAGTCATTAGACTCCAGATCCTAAAACCTGCCTTCCATCCCAGACTTGGAATGGCATTTCTGATAAGGGAGAAACCAAGGTAGTTCATACTGCAGGTGAATTTCTTTGACCATTGTGAGTTCCTGGAACTCATGGGCAAAGGAGCTGGCCCTCAAAGGTGATGGCCATTTAACAAATCACCTAGATCTCTTTTTTTTTTTTTTTTGAGACAGAGTCTTATTGCTCTGTCGCACAGGCTGGAGTGCAGTGGCATAATCTCGGCTCACTGCAACCTCTGCCTCCCAGGTTCAAGTCATGCACCACCATACCTGTATAATTTTTTTGTATTTTTAGTAGAGACGGGGTTTCACCATGTTGGCCAGGCTGGTCTCAAACTCCTAACCTCAAGTGATTCACCCACCTCGGCCTCCCAAAGTGATGGGATTACAGGCATGAGCCACTGGGCCAGGCTTTAAGTCACCTAGATCTTACCTCTTCATCAAACAATGATGGTGACTCTTAGCAGGAGAAAGCAGTGCTATAAATGGGAGTGGGGCCAAACCGAATCTCAGCAGGCCATTCACCATTTCCGGAAATGGCTGTGAGGCTGTAAATACCCAAGGGCCCCTGATGAAAATTTTAAAGAGCAAGACAATTTAAAAAATGTTTACATACTTTGTCATGTGCAATGGGAGCATAAGCCCCATATACTCTCACCGCGGATTTCTCTTACTGCTAAGTCAGTTACAGGGGGAGTTACAGAGGGACCCATCCTACAGCACTTAAATAAATGACAGTCTTGTCATTAGTTTACCTGTATCCAAGTGTAAATTGGAGCAGAAGTATTTACACCTCTTTGGAATTACTTTATTGTGTTTCCTACTGAGTGGGCACAGAGTAAATATTTTTTCCTCATTTGTTAAGATGAGGAAAGTGAACGTGAAAATGAAAGAGGAGTTAAAATATGTAACATTCCTAGCATACGGAACGTGCTTAATAATTATTAGTATTAGTAATTACTAATCAGTATTAGTAAGAGGCAGCCGCATGTAGAGGCTAAGAGCAAAGACTGGAAGCTCGAATGCACAGTTCAACTCCTGGCTCGAACACTCATCATATGTGACCCGGGGGAAGTTACTTTATCTCTCTGCACTTCCATCTCCTCATCTAAAACATGGGGGTGCCAATAATATCACCCCCTTAGGTGATGGATGAGGATTCCACAAGTAATATCTTGCAAAGCCCTTGAAAAACAGTCTGGCACTTAAAGCACTGTATTGGTATTACATATTCAGTTCTTACGACAACCCTCTAAGGTGGTTTTCCTCACCTACATTGTATAAATAATGAAACCAAAGCTTTGGGGTCACACAATTAACAGTGGGTCTCTATTTCTAAGCAACCAGAAGACCAAGTCATTTCACGACCCCACATGAGAGGGTTTCACATGGGTCTCCAGCAGCACAAGACACTGTTCCATTCCCTGGCAGCACGTGACTGCCTAAGACTGGGTTATTATCTTTACTAGTATTCCTGATCACTTCTGGCATCAAGTGCTCTCAATCCAGAGCATGGTAGACGCTGGAGGTGGACAGCACTTTCTTCTGTTGATTTGATTAAATAAACAGGAAAGCAGGCCTCTTATGGTTCATATCTCTGGGAAACTGGCAGTAAGTGGATTGCACCAGATAACAAGGTCTGCTTTCTTTCTCCTCCTGCCCCACAGCCCAGGAAGAAACAGGCGGCTCGGAGGTGTTGATCCTTCCAGCTGTCCCCGTTGAGCCTCGGTTGTTTGGGTGAAGGAGCAAAGGCCGTTTTGTTTTTTTGGTTTTGTGTTTTGTTTTGTTTCTGAGACAGAGGCTTGCTCTGTCGCCCAGGCTGGAGTGCAGTAGCGAGCTCTCAGCTCACTGCAACCTCCACCTCCCGGGTTCAAGCAATTCTCCTGCCCCAGCCTCCCGAGTAGCTGGGACTACAGGCGCCCGCCACCACACCCGGCTAATTTTTTTGTATTTTAGTAGAGACGGGGTTTCACCATGTTGGCCAGGATGGTGTCGATCTCCTGACCTCGTGATCCGCCCGCCTTGGCCTCCCAAAGTGCTGGAAAAGGCAGCTTTTTAAAGCTGGCTGGGCTTCGCTTTTCCAGGAGAGACAGGCAATGGAAACTAACAGCAAGACCAGAGGCGATTCCAAGTTTACTTGCCAATGTGTGTCACTGCCATCTGCTGGATGGAATGGGTATCAGACCAGGTCCCGTGTTTCTTTGCAATGTTAAAACGCAAATTCAGTGATTCCCATTGTGGGGGTTCAGAACCTAGCGGTGTATTTGCATCATTTCATAGCATAAGTGTCCGCAGATTTCGGAAATCCCATGACAAATGTGCACAGGAGGACCTCCACGTGAGTAATCAAAAGGCAAACCAGGACCATCTTTGAGGCAACATCCTACCTAGCATCAGTGCTTCCCCAGATCAAATTTGATCTGTTCCCAAATGATTGATCTAATTGGTTAGAAAAAGCCCATAACCGAAGTGGAGTTTGCAGTGAGCTGAGATTGCGCCATTGCACTCCAGCCTGGGTGACAGAGCGAGACTCCGTCTCAGAAAAAAAAAAAAAAAAGAAAAGAAAAAAGAAAAAGCCCATAACCAGCAGGTGAGGGCGTCTGGCAGAACTTGGGTCCTCTTGTCAATGGCAAAAAGTACTTACAGGGAAGTGAAATCAACATTTGGCTTTATTCTTGTGTTCTCTGAAATTATGTGTTCATGTATTCAACAGTTATTCATTGAGCACTTATCCCGTGTGCCAGGCCCTGTATTAAGGAACTGAGAAAGCAAAGGTGAATAAACACAGTCCCTACTCTTAATAATATATGGATATTTTCTGAGTGCTTATTTTGTGCTAGGCATATCCATCCCGTTACATCTCATTTTATTCTCTGAACAACTCTAAGACTATTATTATCTCCTTTACAATGATCTCATATTATTATCTCATTTGTAGTTCAGAAAACTGAAGCTTAGAGAGATTCAGTAATTACCAAGAAAATACAGCACAGACTCCAGAGATGGAGTGGGATTTGCATATGGGGTGGTGGGAGTGGATGGGTAGGATAGAGAAGGATCAGTACCACTGGACCAATGTGGTAGCTTTTTCTCTCCCTCACATAGAAAGTCTGAGTCTTTTGTTTTATACACATTTTCTGTTCCATTAGCTACAAATTTCCAGCAAAGTGAAAGAGCTACAAAAACAAGTAAGTGATGATAGCAGTAGATGCTTTGGAAAGATTTATCAGGAAGAATATCCCTTCCTCTAGCCAGCCTTTGAAATCTATCTCGTTAACATTCTCTTCAGTTCATAACTCTTCTTCTTAATAGCAGCATTGGTGTCGGCAGCAAGGGCTGAATTGTCAGTTCCCATTGGATAGAAAACAAATCCCTATTTTGGTCAGCATGACAGAGTACTTTGCTCAGCAAGAGATAGAGACCAATTCACATGTTCTGATCACAACAATCTCACGCTGTTTTTTTTTTTTTTTTTTCTTTCTCTCTTGGCATAACAGTAGGGTGCTGGTGTGGTAGAGAGATACAGAGCTGAGGACGAAGAGAGAACAGGAGGAATGGAAGCTGGTGGCAGAACAAGCAAGCCCTCTGCCAAGTGCCCTTGAAAAGGGCTTAAATAGTATGTCCTAGACAGAAAGGACGATGGGTGTAGATGAGAAAGCAGAATGGCTAACGGGGGCTAATGACGGGATTTTGTAGTCAGCCAGCTGAGTTAGAATCTCTGCTCTGCCACTAGCCTAGTCTTTGACTTCAGGCAAGGCACATAACCTTTCTAATCCTCCAGGCAACAGGAGATACAACTGGGGTTAGGGTAGGGGGAACACTGATGGAAGAGTCAGATCTATTTAGAAGGGAAAGTTGGCTAGGTGCGGTGGCTCACACCTGTAATCCCAGCACTTTGGGAGGCCGAGGTGGGTGGATCACTTGAGGTCAGGAGTTTGAGACCAGCTTGGCCAACATGGTGAAACCCCACCTCTACTAAGAATAGAAAAACTAGCCAGGCATAGTGGCAGGCACCTGTAGTCCCAGCTACTTGGGAGTCTGAGACAGAAGAATCACTGCAGAGGTTGCAGTGAGCCAAGATCAAGCCACTGCACTCCAGCCTGGGTGACAGAGCAAAACTCAGTCTCAAAAAAAAAAAAAAAAAGAAAGAAAGAAAAAAAAAGAAGAAGAAGAAGGTAAAGTGTACAGAACCTAGCAAAGGGTTAGCCGTAGGTGAACAAGAAGAGAGAAGTGTCAAGTGGACACCCAGGTTTCCGGCATATTACCTAGGGTGGGTGCAGAATAAGATGGGTGCGGAATACTACTTACCTCACAGTCTTGTTTGCAGGGCTCAGGGAGGTAGGTATTCCAGATGGCCTCTGCTACTTGTTCCCTAAATCTTAGCCGCGGATGTTACCAGTGCCTGGGGTTTCAGAGGCAGCCGGGATAAGGTGGGACTGATGTGGACCGAGGGACTGAGACAGCAGGGGCCAGACTTGCGGCGGCTCCTCCAAAGAAAGTGCCCTTTGGGGTTGATGGATACTACGTATACACACTTCAGTTGGACATACTCTTATTTTTCCTCTTAACAATCCTATAATGCAGGTTAGAGAGATGGCATCGTTCCCATTTTTATAGAGAAATAAGGAATAGGTCAAAATACGGTTGTTTTTCCAACTGGAGTTTGCCCTGAGGGCCATCCACATGAGAACCACCAAGAAAAGTAGCTTATGGAATTGCATTTGTACATCAAACCCCTATGGAGAGAGTGATATTCAAAGTGTTTTCAGTCGAGTGATTTGCATAATTGTGTCAGTTATTTGTATGTAAACGGACTTTTAAAAAGCATCCAACCATTCATTTTATAATCATTTGACACGTTTATAATATTTTAACACAATTAATTTGCACTATAAGGCACAGGTTTGTTTCAGAAGGCTCAACAGAGGCCTACTTTAATGATGACTTCCAACTTAGTCAGACTTGGATAAATGGAACCACATGGTACACTTCATAAAGGAAAAGGCATTTTGGATAACAGGATGAAAAGAGCAGGCCATTGCGTGCCTGATACACTGTAGGCACTCCAGACCCAATTGCTGAACAAATGGAGGGATTAAAGAATGACTAGATGCTTTGGTTTCCTTTGTGAATGCCGTTACACCGGATATGAATGAGGCTTCTCACTGCTACTTAATCTGGCTATTACAAATGAAGTGAAAGATACAAAATCCACCCAGGCTTCAAAATTCCCCTGTCTATTCAATTAACATGCCCGAAACCTAGGTGTCCACTTGACACTTCTCTCTTCTTGTTCACCTATGGCCAAACCTTCATTAGGTTCTATAAATTGTCCCCTCTACATAGATCTCAAACCCTTCCAACAGTGGTTCCCCTACCCTAAACCCAGCTACGTCTTCTCTTGCCTGGATGACTGTAACAGCCTTCCAAGAGCTATGCTTCATCCACCTGGGTCCCTCTAACCACTTCCCAGAGTGCCAGCAGAGTCATTCTTTCCAAACACCAATCTGATTATGTCACTGCTGCTCCTCTCCCGATCCTCCCCATCGCTTACATGTAGGGTGAAGACCAGGTGTCCGTCCCTGCAGTCTGCATCACTGCTTCCTCCGTCTCTTACTCCAGCCAGTTAAACCTTGAGTTCCTCCCCCTTTGCTAAGCCTCTCCTGGCTTGGTAAAATGCTGTTCCTTCTTCTCTCTCTCTTGCCTAGGCCCCTTCATCCTTCAGATCTCAGTGTGTGGCACTTCTGACCCTGGTCCAGGCCGTTTTGGCGCTCTTTAAGTTAATGCTACCAGAACCCATATTCCTTTTCCTTCAAAGCACTCATCTCTGTCAGTTGTTCAGTTATTCGATGAATGTCTGCCTCTCTGTCTGGACTATAAGCTCCAGGAGATTGGAGGCTCTGAATGCTTTTTCTCACTATTGTGTCTCCAGCATTTAACACAGTAGTTCTTATACAGCAGGCACAAATATTTGTTCAATGAATGAATGAACGGACCTAATGAACACAGGCTTATTATTCTTAAAGGATAATCTCTCTGTTTTGTTTCTTCAGTTATCTCAAACCAAACTCATTAACAAGCAAAACATTATTTATATCTACCACGTTTTTATGAATGAAAAGCCAGAGCGAGTTGTGTCTCACTTCTGCATGAGTAAGCTATTAAAATAAGCATACACGCTTGCATCCAAAAATTTCATTTTTATTCCCAAGATAGTTCATCCTAAAGATGGAGCAAATAAATGCTCTGTTTGCTTGGGAAATCATAAACTGCAATCAAAAGAAGGTTCAGAAATGCAGTTTAATAAACAACTAAATAAAAACGTTGGTGAACTGATAGTTCACAAACATCATTTGAATGACTCAAATGCAATGCAAATGGGAAAAGATCTTAGCTAAAAACATCACATCAGAAGTAGAAAACGATCATTCTGATTCAGAAACATTAAGACAAGAAAGCATTTGTGCAAGCAATTGTTACTGCTAAACGTAGAGCTAAATGGAGGTTTAAGAAAGTTCTCTGATAAAATACATCTGTCACTAATTACTCTTACATTTAAAAACAAATTGCTTTGGATAAACAATTTGATGCCAAAAGGTCCATAACGCATTATTCAACGCAAATCGAATAATATGCTTTCATCATCATCTAGTTGAAGTCTTAGTGAAGTTACTTTCCTAGTCCTTAAGTGGTATAATTTGTACAATGATTACTGAAGGCTCCCCCCAAAATAAATATCTCACATCAGAGTAAGCTGAATGGTCAGTAAATCACCATTACTTAAGTAAATATGAACCAAGCTGTTACTGTGCACCCCTACTATGCAAGCCCTGGCAAAGAATTACAAACACAAAAACCTTACAGCTAGAAGAGAGACCTCTAGTGTGTGCTGGAGAACTTTATATATTGTGCTTCAGGCATAATTAATACAGCAAAATCACTGCAGTCGTTTTGCATACTGTGGTGGGAGATTTTTGCCAAATATCTTTCACACTCAATTCATTTCAAAATTTCTTCCCAGCTACTATGTGACATTTTTGCCTAATTAGTTACCCTCTTACAAATATAAGCCTAACCCAATGAAGTTTTCTCCGTGATGCAAAGTTTTAAAGTTTCATGGTCACCTTTGCAACCTAATTAGTAAACATTTAACCTACTGTCATCATAACAACTGCTTACAATTCTTTCCATTCAGGCAGCAGCAGGACTCCTGAGTCAAACTGTTGCAGTCAGTGTGTTAGTTTCCTGAACATCAGCCCCTCGTAGTAAGCCAAATGCCACACAAATACAAACACGAGGAATAAATCGGCACACTGCCCATTATCCAGGAGACAAATGGATCCACTGCTATTTTAAATTCACCAAGTAGGCTATTAGTTGCCACAGATTCCCATATATGTAGGTGAATTCCTTGATGTAGAATCAGGTTTAATGAATCATTCTACAGAATCAGCCTCAGCCTTTTAAAATCCTTTATTTTCTCCTTTTCCACATTAAAAACACATTTGAGATACACACAGAAAATGTTTCTCTAAAAAACGCACACATACACACAAAACAGGAGGTCTCTTAAGGAGTCTACTGCTGAGAAGGTAAAAGCATTTTGCTCATTTTTAATTTGCTAAAACAATCCAAGCATGCTTGGTACCCAGAGGGTATTCTCAAATAAACTTGTATCTCTAGCTGCCAGCTTAGTTGATTGAAAACAGAAGGCAAACGTTTCTTAAAGAATATGTTAAACTGTTATGTCTCCCAGTACCACCCAGGATACACACACAGACACACGCACACACAACGCATAGTCAAGGATTTGCTTGAAAGCAGCCAGTTCTATTATCTAAAAGGTAATACATTTGTACCAAATTACTCCTGCCTACTGCGGTGCACCTTTTAGCGACGAAGCCAGTGCCACTGGGATCCTGGACAGTTCTCGCGTGCCATTCTCCACGTACAAAGCCAACGGCTCCATTTGCAACTTTGCTAACTTAGTTGGCTTCCGCCCAGCCGAACCCCGAAGCAGTCACTGAAAACGTTCTGACACCAGAAAATCATTTCCACGACAGTGCAAGTGTTCGAAAGCACAAAGGCAGACACTGTCTACCCGCGACAGTTCGCAAGTTGCGGTGGCGGGGAGGCTGTGCGGAGCGCGCGTGCAGGTAAGGGATTCCTGCACCACAGGTCTGCTTTCCTCTTCCTGGATGTTTTAGGGCTCGACCTCACTTTTAACGCGAATTCACCATTACGCGCCCCCCACCCCGTTCTTTCTCCAGAAGGCGCGGACTCTGTTTTCCAGCCAGGTCCCTCTTGGGGGCAGGAGAGGAAGCACACTTCACATTTCAGTAAAGAGGGGCGGCGGCAGTTGAGGGGAGCGGAGGAGGAAAGAGGTCAGAAAGGAGCCAAACTGCATCCCTCCCGCCCACCTCTGCGCCCCGAGCGCTGGTTCAGACGGCGGAGCCACAGGCGGCCGGGAAACTCTGTCCCTTTAAGGGAACCTAGGCCGCCAGGAGGGGAGGGAAGGATGCGGGCTTCGGACTCGGCGTTGCCGGCAGCGCGGGGAAGAGGCGAGCGCAGCAAAGCCACAGCCATTACCTGCAGCGCTCGCATCCTCCCCCTGTCCCAGCGCCGCCCCCACCCCCTCCCCGCCTCCCAAGGAGACTTCTAATCCGGAGCATGTGCCGTGCCCTTTATCCGGGGAGGAGGTGGGGAGGAAGAGGAATGAGAGCTTTTTAAAAATAAATGAAACGTTTGCATCCAAAAGGGGGAGGGGGGCTGGAGATGGGAGGGAGTGGGAGGGGGCTTTAAAGGCGCCCGGGTGGGCGGAAGCGACGAATCTGGATCAGCCCGGCCGGAGACGAAGAGCGCCGGGCACGAGCCGCGGCTCACAAAGGGGAGCGGCGCGGTCTGGCCCGGGCAAAATGGGGAAGAAAAAACCGCTCCGGGCCCCAGTCCGCTCGGCCGCCACAATGGCGTCTCTCACGGGGCGTCCGGGGGCGCCGCCGAGGCTGCCTGCGAGAAGGGGGCGGAGGGCCCCCTACCCCCGGCGGAAGCGCCGCCCCGGGCGCCGCCACCCCCTGCGAACCCCGCAGGGATGTGCGCTGGGCTCGGGGCGCCCCCGCGGCGGCGGCCGGGAACCCGCGGCGCTGGGCGGTCTCGGCGGGGCCGGTTCGCAGGCGCGGAGCTCTGCGCCGGGGAAGAAAGGGACGCGCGGGGCTCGGGGGAGGAGGGAGGGGCTCGGGGAGGGCGGGGGAGAGCCGCGGCGGAGCGACCGCCGGGGAGGCTGGCGCGCGGAGCGGCGGGCGGGCGGCTCTGGCACGGGCTCCCAGAGCCGAGGCGGCTCCTCTCCGAGATCCGGAACCCGGCCCCGAGATCCGGAAACCCGGCCCCGGCGCGCCGGCTCCCGGCCCCCAGCCGCGGCCCCGGCCGGCCGCACCCGCTCCTCCTGCCCGCTCTGCTCCGCCCTGCTGGCGCCCGCTCCCACCCGCTCCCACCGGAGGAAGAAAGCCGAGAACCGGGAGCGGCAGCCCCGGAGGAGGCGGCGGCCCCTGCCCCGCCGCGGGTCCGAGCGGATCCCGAGTCGCCCGCCGTGGCGGGCGGCGTGTGTGCGAGTGTGCCGCGCTCTCGCCCCATGCCTGGCACATGCGTAAAAGCGAGTTGCGCCCAAAGTCCCAGCCATACCCTCCTTAGCAAATAATAACAAACCCAAACCGTCAGATCTTACCTGAAACATTGAAGCACAAAGTCTCTCTCCAAGTCCCCTTTTCCTTTTCCTCTCCCCCCTTTTCCGATTTCTCTCCCAGCGATCTGCTCGGCTCGCCACACCAGAGAGAAATGCAATAGCTTGGCTAAGGTAGACAGAACAAAATACAGAGAAGAGTTGCTCCAGGGCTTTGAAACCCCTCAAGGCAAGGATCAGGATACAATTAGCTCATGCCTCTACCTCTAGTCTAAATCAATCTCCAAAATAAAACTTAAATCAAATTAACTGGTCACAGGGCAGACAATTGATCTCCTTCAAAAATAAAGCTCTACATATATGTATAGAGAAATATACACATAGGAAATTTTTTTCCAGATTTTTTTTTTTTTTTTTTGGTGGAAAAACAGTCTCATTCCAGCCTCCAACTTGCTTGTTACCCTCCTCTTGCACAGAAAAGCTGATTTTAATCGTTGTGATTAGTTTTGATGTAACGTTTCCGCGGGCGATTTCTGCAAATGGATGGAGTGTTTCTTTGCCAAAAGAGGGAAAAGCAGCAGATGATGATAATTATAAGGATTGTTGGTTGTTTCTTTTTATTTGTGTCTAGGGCTTTCTCTTCACTTTCTCAAGTTGACCTGACATTGCTATTACACTAAGGTCGCACAACTTGTTGAGGATCATCGCCCTGTCTCATCAAAGGATAGGTGATAATTTGGCAATAAAGCAGCACATTTTTGGTTCCTTTGGCGACATAACGTCCCAAATGACGTGGATAAAAATAAGCACATGCAGTCTGCTTTGCCCCAATCAAGTCTGAATCAGCGCCTGAGGGTGATACACAAACTCATTTCAAATGTTCAACCATGCAGAATTGTAAAAAGATTGAAGGAGTGACACCGCATTTTTTTTTCATGGCAAAATTAAAAGAAAACAAAACCCACATTAGGTGTAGCCGAGGACCTACCATTCAGTTTTATTTGATCAACCTGAACACACCTCACCTCCTCCCTTCTCTTTGCTATACTCCACCTGGTTATCTTTTAAAGGGAGGTTTGTATAATACCATTATTTGACGGAAGTGCTCAACAGAGCTAGAAAGGCTAACAAAAAAACACATTTCCCCAGATTGCTACTCTGGTTCTGACCTCCCCCACTCCTCATCACTTCTTCTCTATGTCTTTGTTCAAGGAGATTGTGCCTGGGCCAGTCGTTATCTTAGTTCTTTTTAGTTAGGGTGGGATATTTGGTTATAAACTCAAGGATCACGTCCCATTAGTGTTACATCCTTGCAAGATACTTCTTGAAATGGTATGTTTTTGAGCACTTCACAGCTCATTAATTCAAAGACTTTGCTGACATTTCTTATGAAAAAGATCAGGTTATATGGCCAAGGATACTAAAGAAAGAAAGAAAAAACCCTAAATAGAACCAGATATGTCCTGCAAATATCTGCAACTGGCAGCAGTTCACAGGAAGTATTTTTTAACCATCATTTTTCCTTTAAGGTAAGCAACTGCTGCAATGCCAACAGAAAAGGGAAGGACCAAGCTTTTAACAAGTAAATAGAGTCAATCAGATTAGTGCTATAATACATGAAAGATTAACATCAGAGTGAGAACCAGGGGTGTTGGCAGATTTTTTTTAATGTAACAAGTTTATATTACATGAGTATCTTTGCACATTCTTTTTCTCTCTCTCCCCACTCACAAGGTTGATACATTCTCTGATCTACAATAAAAAATTTTAAATGTCCACAAGCCCTAAATTCAATGGAATAAAAACTTTGTTCTTGCCCCTAAGTGGCACTAAATGTTAATACAGGAGAATGTGAGAAGAAAAGAGACTATGGAAGAAATATCCCCAATCACTGATATGATGACTGAATACATTAAAGGTGTGGCCTAAAGTGACTTTTAATTAAAAACAAACAAACGAAAACAACCACGTGTCACATAGAGAACCACACATCATTGTCCTAGAATTTTAGAACTGGAAAGATCCTTTGCAGACATCCAGTCCTTTGGCATCATTTTATAGACGAGGAAAACAGGCAGCTGGTCCAGTGTCAGAAGCCAGCCATTGAAAGGGGATCTGCCACAAGAGGCAAGACAAGAAGAAAGGTGAGTGACGTCCCTCTGTGAGTCCTGACCTTGCGAAGTTGCACATAGCATTCTAAATTTTGTTGACATGGCTTGAACCGTGCTTTTGAAATTCCCTTTTTGAGATTGTCCTCAAATCCTGTAGCACAATCTTCTAAATATCTTTGATGGCAAAAAATGTTTGATCTTTGATCATTTAAGTTTGGGAACAAGAACAACACAAAAAAATGATTGCCAGGTCTAGACATTAAGTAGATGAGAAAGATGGCTTATGCTACTTAGAGTCAAAAAAAGAAAATAGGACTAAAAACAGGACCGTTTTCTTATTAGTTCCTAAGAGGAATAAAGACAGTTCTCAAAATATTTTAAGCAATGAAATTATTACTGGAAAGGGGGCTTTCCTTTTTCAGATAACTGTTCTGGAGGGAATAACATGCATTTGAGTGAATTAAGTTCTGAAATGTACATTTATAAGACATTTTCATATTCCAGAATGACGTCACTTACAAAAAGATGATCTTTTTAAGCATTAGGCCATTGACATTTTAAAGTGATTCAACCTGTTTGGTTGATCTTGAACTTGTAGTAATTCCAGTGGCAAATAGACTGAAGGTAAATTTTCATTCTGTTGTGGTGGGTATCTTTATTTTCTTGCATTTCAAAAGGATCTCAAAGTTGAGGCTGTATAAAATATTTTGAAAATTTATTTTGTTCCATGCAATACAAAGAACCAGTAAACTTCATGACCTTTAAATCAGAGTAATGACAATTTATTTTAAATTTTAAAATAGGCTGTCAGTGAAATGGCATGTGAAAAGTCACGTTCATATCTTGCCAAGAATGACATACAAACTTAACAGACTTCAATCAGCCTCTGTAATCATAAAATGACCTGAAAGTACTTTTGTACTTTTTATCTAATTAATAATCTGCATTTTGTGGTGTCGGTAGCAATGTTTTTTACCCATCTTTAAGAAACTGGGAAAAAGAGTATATTAAAAATCCATCTAACTTCCTTTTTTTTTTTTTTTTTTTTTGGAAATAATTGGTATGAGACCAGCAGCCTAACAACCATTAGCCACACGGAAGACAATGGCAATAAAATTGTCAGCAAGAAAACAATCAGGAAGAAAACTGTTTTCTTTCTGTTTTCATCTTCCAGGGTCTCACCGTCAAAATAAGTTCTACCACTTTTAAAAGGCAGAAAAAAACAAGATAGGATATTTTGAATTGAAACTAGCAGCTCAGCTGAAAAAGGTTAGCACTACGACGGTTGTGGAAGAGAAAACAAGATGTTCTTTCAGGGGAGCAGCAGCCCCCCTTCTAATGTTAGCATGAGACGGCACATTTGATTGCATCACAGTCACTGAACCCTCAGAAGGTGCCACAGAACAGCACAGTTTTGTCCAGGGTAGCCCTGCGGTATATTCTTGGTGGTGATTTGACAAGATCTGGACATTAGCTGCTGAGATGAAATGTGAAATTGCAGAGCCCTCCACTGAAGCAGTCAGACTCTCAGATCAAATTTTAAAATCCCATTGCACTTTCCATTAGGGAGAAGAGAGAAGCCTCAGTGCTTGGGCTCAACCGGGGTGTGCATAGATACCACTAGCTGTGGTGAAGCTGCCACAGTTTCCCCTACCTGGTCACTAAACAACAGCATTTCCGTTATCGCTCCAGCAGAATCCACCTGTAACTACCACGAGAGGCCCTGCCACGTGGGAAGGCTAATTATATTGTTTTATTTTATCCCTGGGTCAGTTTGTGTGTGAGAAAAATCACCTGTTTTTTATCAGCCAACCTGAAACCCCCTATAATGCTGTGGAATGTGCACATTTTCCTGGAGTTGAATGGAAGCATTAATGAGCTCTAACAAAATGGGTTTGTGATTCCTGGAGTTTGGCCCCAGCCACCACCTGTTTGTAATTAGCCTCTGGAAAACCTATTAGTTTCCCGTATCACTGTCAATATTGAGTTTGTAATATCTCATCTTCTGAGAAGGTAAATCTTCTAACGGTTGCAGATATGCCAATGGGCATATTTCTGAAATAGAAATACGTACCAAGTCCTTGTATTGAGACCCTTAAATCAATGTTTTTTTGTTTTTTGTTTTTTGTTTTTTTGAGATGGAGTCTCGCTCTGTTGCCCAGGCTGGAGTGCAGTGGCACGATCTTGGCTCACTGCAACCTCCGCCTTCCAGGTTTAAACGATTCTCCTGCCTCAGCCTTCCCAGTAGCTGGGATTACAGGCATGTGCCACCATGCCCAGCTAATTTTTGTATTTTTTTAAGTAGAGATGGGGTTTCACCATGTTGGCCAGGCTGGTCTTGAACTCCTGGTCTCAGATGATCCACCTGCCTCGGTCTCCCAAAGTGCTGGGATTACAGCCGTGAGCCACTGCGCCTGGCCCAATGTGGTCTTTTATCAAAGTTTCTTCTCTGGTCATCTAATGTGAACGCTAGTTATAATCTCACATCATAAAACAATACAGATGTATGAAGAAATAAAACCCGACTGTGATTGGATATCCTGACCGCTGTTTTTGGTAGTCTTATTCAATTGAGAAATCTGTTTGTCCACAAGAAGGCAGATGTGTGGAGAAAGTTGTGAAGCATCTGTATTCATTACTGGCATTTGAAATTCTTTGCTGGATACTTACCTTCTATGTTTTAAATAAATAATTGCAAGTAGGTTTTATGACTCTAGTTGAGTTACAATAGTAATTCTGCCACCTCAACTTGTGGTATTACCTGATTCTTAGTTTCTTTAGCCATAAAATATGAATGAAAATGTCCATTTTGAAGGGTTATTTTGAGGTTAAATGGGATAATATATGGAAACTGTCTAGAACTGAGTCTAGCACACAGTCAGTTCTCAATAAATGATAGCAACTATTATCATTTTGGTTTATATTAGTTGAATAAGTCACATGGTCTCTAGTGTTTAAGTTAACAGCATAGAAGAAGGATATCTTTGCAATGGGAGTACTAATTTATCAACATCTCTGTGGCTAATCTTTTTAAAAGCTAATAACCAAATCTTGTTTTATTATTTCATCAAGAAATTACATGGACATCTCACTTGGTCACATGTAAAATAATGGGGTGAAATGAGATTTTCTCCAAGGTAAATCCTAGCTATGAAAAATTGTATGTTTGTGATGCTGCTTACTAGCGAGCACACTTTCTTTTAGTTCCATTGAGGATCCTTGATTTTGACAAGACTGCCTCACACATATAAAACAATTAATTAAGCATTATGTATAATTGCTCGTGTAAGAAGTGGTACTTGACTAGAATTCTGCCACGAACCTCTTTCTTCATAATTATTTGCTTTTTGCCTTTCAGGAGTTACAAAATCAGTATAAGCAAGCACTTCACAAACAAAATTTTAAAAAAAGAAAATGCAGTTTTCAAAATAGGAAGAAATAAACTTCAGGGCTGATTGAAATCTCTAAGAAATAGTTCAATCAATCAATCATATCATACCGTCCTATTTTCTACATTCTCCAGTTTATGTATTAAATATATTCTTTGCTAAGCTTCAGACCTTATCATTTTCAGATTATTCCATGCAATCTGTTAGGCTATCCATTTTAAAGCTAGTGGCTTTTTAAAGAAATGCAGTGGCTGTTTTAAAGAAATATTTTTAATAAGATATACATTTCCTTAGATATTTTGTACTAGTTCATATTCCAGTGCCTCCTAGTAAACTATCTGGCACTGAAAGGTACTTCTGTTTGCAGTGTAGTGTGTCACATGCACAGCCCATCCGGTACAGAACCACTTAGCTTTGCTTCACTGTTCTACTGTCTGAACCAAGACCATTCATGAGAAACCCCATAATACAATTGTGGCACCTCCGGGGCACCATATACATTTATGTAAGTTATCTCTTCTTGCATCCTTTGGGTGTCAGAACCTCTCAGCTTTGCTAACCATAAAAAATCTGCCTTAAGCATATTACTAACTTTAAAACTCTAATGATATGGATGTCATATTTCAATTTTTAAAAAACCTTTCCCTGCTCCACCCCTGAAAAAATCCAATAAAACTTATCCGGTGGAATCATGCTATGGTTAAACACATAAAATGTATTTAAAAGAAAAAGAATTGTGAATATGCTATAGCCAACCCTCCCCTCTCCCAAAAAATCACAAAAAACAACACACACACACACACACACACACACACACACAACCCAAAGGCCAAGAACAACAACAACAAATCTTGTCAATAAGTAATAATTAAACAAGAAACAAGGCCAGGTGCACCTAGTAATCCTAGCAATTTGGGAGCCAAGGCAGGTGGATCACCTGAAGTCAGGAGTTCAAGACCAGCCTGGCCAACGTGATGAACCCGTCTCTACTAAAAGTATGAAAAATAGCTGGGCATGTTGGTGGACACCTGTAATCCTAGCTACTTGGGAGACTGAGGCAGGAAAATCACTTGAACCTGGGAGGTAGAGATTGCAGTGAGCCAAGATCACCCCACTGCATTCCAGCCAGGATAGAGCAACAGTCTTGCTCAAAAAACAAACAAACAAAAAAATAAACACAAAGAAAAAGAAAGAGAAATAAAGTATTAACTCTTCCAACTGTGGCAAGAGCTGCTATAAACAAATTGCTACTGATAGCAAGAATCTGTGCACTTTCTTCAAAGTTATCAGGAGAGAAAGCAGTTTCTAGGGTCTTAATGAGTATTAGCCTGATCAGTTAAAATGTGCACTGGGAGATGGAGAGCAAATCAACAGGACTATTCAATACGGACATTTAAATGATTTCAACATTATTTTTACTAATGGCATTAATAATAGTAGTGATAAGAAACAATTATGACTGATGGTACAAAACTTCCATTGTGTAAAGACCATCTGGCTATGAGAGTCAGACATGAAAATCTGAAATTAAATCCTCAATCTGTCCCTCTAAGGTTGCTTTGTAGATAATGAATATCTTAATTTTTTAAAAGAGAAAAAGAAATCGATTGTACCAAACGTACAGCAGCTCCTGCTGAGAAAACAAAGTTGGTGTGTCTATTTCTTTTCTAATTGTAGATGTCCCTAAACAAAACAAACCCTCTGTGAAAGAGCTTGCAGATAATGGTAGTAACTCATCAGCCTTTTATTTTGTTTCTTTGCGTCTGAAGATTTTGATAGATAAAGCATTATTATACTCCTCTTATTCCTTATTTCCCCAAGGCAAGGGCAAGCATTACTGCAGGTTTTCTTCCTATAGTAAAGCCTACTTAAAGATGTCTTTTGTGGGGAGAAGAAGCTAAACCTTTGGTCTTCTACAACAAATACAAAGTTTAAAACTTATCTTTATGTAGTAAACACAGGTATCAAAGAGAAAGCATCTAACTCAGAACCCAGAAAATGGCCAGTATTCATATATATTTGTTATTTTAGTTTTATTGATCATACCCAGGGTTTAACTCTTTCTAACTTTTGGATTTTCTGGTAATATCAAAATACAGTGGAGATAGAAGGACAAATATTGTATAATTCCATTTATGTAGGGTACTTAGAATAGTCAAATTCATAAAGATAGAAGGTAGAATAGTAGTTACCTGGGGATGGGGAGAGGAAGGAATGGGGAGTTGTTGTTTAAGGGGTACAGAGTTCCGATTTGGGAGGATGAGAAAGATCTAGACGTGGATGGTGGTGATGGTTGGACAACAATGTGAATGTTGTACTTAATGCCAGTGAACTGTACACTTAAAAATCATTAAAATGGAAATTTATATATATAGTTTGCCACAATTAAAAATCAATAAATTATACAAATATTAAACTCTAAGAAATAGGTGAAAGGAGAAAAGTACAATATGGTAAAAAACAAAGCAAAGCATCTAGTTCTCTGATTCCTTAATTAGTGTTACATCTGAGTTACACCTGGTCACGATGGCTCATAAAGAAGTGGGGCAGAAACCCCAGGACCTTGTGTTGACCATGTCATCACATTGAAGACCCAGCGTGAGTGGAAGCTGGGACTGATCTCCATTCTTTGTCTGGCACAGCTAAAATGCCCCATTCATTGCAGATTCCTTCACTGTGTTACAAAAACTTGGATATTCTGAGCCAGATCAAATCACTGGAAATTGCCGAATGGTGTGTCTGGATACTTGAAATTATGTAGGCAAAACAGCCTGGTGTTTGACAATATTTTAGACATGCCCTAATGTGTTTGTCATTGTGTAGCTGTGAACTTGTACCTGAAAATACAAAATCTACAACAGCTTGCAGATTCATAAAATAATGAACTAAACTGGTTATTTAGAATCATAAAACAAAAACCTGTTTTTACTTTTTTTTTTTTTTTTTTTTTTTTTTTTTTTTTTTTTTTAGGTTTGGATTGGGTTAGAGATAGCCACAGCCTTGATTTTCTTTCATAATTTCTGTGGCCATCTAGAGATGCCTGATCTGTCCATTCAGCCTAAATAGCTACCTCTGGTCTCATTGTACTTGCTATAGTTTTATTGGTGCTCTTTTATTTTCTGAAAATAGAGGTGTTTATTTTTGTTTGCTTGTTTGTTTTGTTGTTGTTGTTTTTTATTGTTCTGGAAATAATAGCAAGAGAACATTTTAGATTTTGAAGACTAAAAACACATCTTTTCTCTGCTTCCTTCATTTCCTATGAGGGTGCCACTCTCTGATTTTAAAATCTATTCAACCTGAAAACTGACCTCCATCTGCAGTTCACGTTTTATTATATTTTGTGGATTATTTATAAGGAACATTGGTGCTGATGGCAGAGTGGCCTGTCATAATCATATTTAGAGGCATGCCTTTTCTAAATACTGGGATATTCAACTCATCCTCCCCAAATTGTGTCTTGGTTCTCTTAGAAATGCATCAGGGCAAAAGGACTGAGAAGGTTTTCACTTGTGCTTGATCTAGAAAGAACTAAGCCTATGGTAGAAACTTAAGAAAAAATGAAAAATTGATAATGAATAAATTAAGGGACAAATACAAGCCCAAGCAGTCTGCTTCTTTGCAGGTTTATAGGTAGTAGGATTGGGGTTAGGTGGTGGAGAAGGTGTAAAACCACTTCTCCCTTTTCTTCTTTGAGTTCATGGATGTCACAGGTTCTCATTGTCATTCCTGGAAGAACCAGAAAGTAAATTAAGATGATAATGTTAATCTCCACTTTTAGACAACATGTTAAGTTTCAAAGCATTATGACACAGTTTTGAGTCTATATTTTAATCTCTGATATATTTAGCCTTAGCTAGCACTGACATTATTTTACCTAGTCCTGCTATTTTCCTGTGATAACGTTCCTATTTTCTAACACTCCTTATTCAGACAGAGACAATGAGAAGTTGTATTTGCACAATTTACCAAACACTTACCTCCACTGCTTCATTTTGTTCTTTTACCCAGGTTGTTAATCTAATTGTATTGAAGATGAGGAAAGAGAAAGAATGACCTCCTGAAAGTCATGGTGCAGAGGAGAAAGAGCCTTCGTCTGACTCTAGGACCAGCACCTTTTGTACCAGATGAAACCTTGCATTTGTGTTATTCTTAACCAGTTGTCTTGCTCTCAAGTCCCTCTTCTCTATATCCATTTCTGGCTTCCTAGACAAAAAACAGGCTCTTGTAGGAAGGATATATAAACTAAAACAGTGAATAAACTTTTCAAATAATTTGTTCTATGTCGCAAAAGTCAGTAAATAAAACAGGAGACATCAAATCAGCCAATTTCTTTATCCATGGGATATCAAGCTCCTCGTATGAAGGAAGAAACTAATGACTTCCTGCTTCCTCTCCTCCTCCTCCTCCTTCTTCGTTCTGTTTCCCTTTTCTATGAAGGCTCTGACTCTTGTAGTTGTTCTGATGTCATACCTGTGGGAAGGGCTCCTGAGATTCTGTGATGATCTCTCTACAGACAGAGCTTGGTAGGAGTCAGCACGCTCATTCATTGGTGTGCTCGTCAAATGCATAACTCAGATACATCAAACAAAGTGCAGCTCTTTCTTATAATTTAATTGAATTTAAAGTTTCAGGATACATGTGCTGGACATGCAGCTTTGTTACATAGGTAAATGTGTGCCATAGTGATCTACAGTGTGGCTCTTTAGAACCTCAGTAAGACTTTTGTCCTGTGAGTTAGCAGGAAAGGGGTGGCTTTGCTCCAAAGGAAGGGTAACTATTCACGATGAGGTTGAGGTTTCTATTGCCCATGCCCACACCTATTTTTTTTAATACAAGGAAGGAGGGAAACAGGGAGGCAGATGAGTACACAAGTGGCAGAAAATACCTTTCCAATGCTCCCATGTTGATTAATATGCCCGCACCACCAAGCTGGGTCATAATCCCTGTAACTTGGCTTCGTTCACGGGGTCCAATGCAGGATGCCTGGAAGCCGAATGGAAGCCAATGAAGGATGCCATGTGCCAAATCACAGAAAAAAATCTTGAGGAGGTCTAAGTTGAACACTTTAAAGTTAGAAGATTCTCCCAGTTTTCTCTGCCTGTTCTATGACTCTATATGTAGTTTCATATTGATTATAGATGTAGATACGCATATTTCCTTTTGACGAAGAAAAAGGAGTTTTGCTCCTGCAAATGAACACAAATTCCATTATTTCTTAGTGACTCTAAGTTTGCCCAAACTGAATTGAACCCTGCAAAGGGTAGTCAGGTACTTGCCTCCGGCAGAGGCCACTATGTAATACATTAGGGCGAGAGGGAGGAGAGCTTGTCACAGACGAAGCCATTGTACCATTTTATATACAACAGGAAATATCTCCCAGGCCCCACGGGTAGTCTAATAGCCTAAAGCATCAGAATTGATTACCCTTGGCTTGCTTAATTCCAAATGTCCTTGAGAGTCAACAAAAGACTTGGTTGATGCAGAATTCGAAACTCCCGGCCGGGCGCGGTGGCTCAAGCCTGTAATCCCAGCACTTTGGGAGGCCGAGGTGGACGGATCACGAGGTCAGGAGATCGAGACCATCCTGGCTAACACGGTGAAACCCCATCTTTACTAAAAAAATACAAAAAACCTAGCCAGGTGAGGCGGCAGGTGCCTGTAGTCTCAGCTACTCGGGAGGCTAAGGCAGGAGAATGGCGTGAACCCGGGAGGCGGAGCTTGCAGTGAGCCGAGATCCGGCCACCGCACTCCAGCCTGGGTGACAGAGCCAGACTCCGTCTCACAAAAAAAAAAAAAAAAGAATTCGAAACTCCCTGTCCATGCTTAAGCACTGTAGTAGTAGCTGTCTGGACAATAAGAAGAGATGTTTGAAAAGAGTATGAACCTAAGCCACTGACTTGTGATATAGAAATCAAGTCAGTCACCCATTACACCCACAACATTTGCGTTATGCAGAGGAGTTGCTTCTCCCTTTCACAAGCAGGAAAAATGTGAACTGCAGTGAAGACAGCCAGAGACTCTACCTCCTAGGGCATAGACTTACCTTGCTGATACAAGGGCCCTGGGCCTCAGTAGGCGCCTAACAAAAAATAAGATAAACTTAAAAAAAATTGAAAATAACATTAAAAAATTAAAAATAAAACCATCTATTCAATGGTTTCTTTCTGCTCTCGGAGTAAAGACCAAAATCTCCCAAGGGCCTGCTTGATCTGGCCCGTCTCCCTCTGCACTCTCATGAAGCTCCTCTCTTCCCACTCTGAGTACCCTTTGCTGGTCTGGCCTCCTTTAGCTCTTCCAGCTCAGCTCACTGCCCCAGAGCCTTTGCACAGGAAGCATCTCCTGTAAGTAGAATGCGGTTTCCTTCCTCTAGCCTAGTAATGACTATTCATCCTTTAGCTCAGATATCACTTCATTAGGGAAGGTTTTCTTCCCTTTGGGACCAGATCAGTGCTGTCTGTAATAAGCACTAATAGTTCACTGGACTTTTTTTTGTGAGTATTAATCAATTTGTAAGTATTCCTTTATGGGATTATTTAATTACCATTAGCTTCCATAAGGAGGAACTGTAGCCATGGACCACATAGTGCATTCCCATCAATGAGGGACCACATTTCTGGTGGTGGTCCCATAAAATTATAATACTGTACTTTTACTGTATTTTCTAGAATGAAGGTAACAATCCCATGTAGATTTCCAGGACCTCAGCGCTAGAGAGGGTCACTTAGTAAATTTAGTGTGAAAATCTGTGTTCAAAACCATCACCTAAGGACATTCTGATGCAAGTAAGCCTCATCACACACTAGAAATGCTGGTCTAGGTTGGGCATGGTGGCTCATACCTGTAATCCCAGCATTTTGGGAAGCCAAGGCAGGAGGATCACTTGAGGCCAGAAGTTTGAGAACAGCCTGGACAAACAGCAAGACCCCATCTCTATTTTTTAAAAAAGAAAGAAACACTGGTCCACATTACTTAGAGGAGGAACCTTTAGAGAACACAGCTAAGTCCATGTTCTTTGTCTAAATATTTTGTGTTGTTCTATCTGTAAGAGGTAAGGAGAGGGCCTTGAGATTTCCCTCAGGATGAATTCAGTCCTCTGTGGGAAACAATTCTCCACAACCACCTTTTAGTTCTAACCTAGAGTCAATAGATGGTAGCCTTGTCAGGGTTGGTGGTTCCTGATTCGATTGAGAGTACAGGAAGATTATGAATCAATGGTTCACGGCCACAGGGTAGGTGCTGAAAGAAGACAAGAGGGCAAACTAATGGAACCCCATAACCAAGCTACGTGGCTCCGTCTTGGACATCTGAAAGAGGTAGTGTGGTACAGTGAAAACAATATCAGGCCAGAGTTGCTCCTGCCATTTACTAGCTGCACAGCCTTGCTTGAATGAATCTTTTGGGCATCAGTTTGCTTATTTATAAAATGCGGGCAATTAATACTACTTTGTGGTGGTGTCCGAAGGATCAGACATAACATATATAAAGCCCTGGGCATGTAATACACATGCAAAAAAAGCACACGTGTGCATACATATGTGTGTGTGTGTGGTAGATTATGTGTATCTTGGGTTTCAAGGAAAAAGCCAAATTATATGTTATTTTTTATATTATAAAGCCTTGCTTAAAAAACAGGTAATAATCTCTGAAACACAGATTTCTGTTTTTGTTTTTTGTTTGTTTTTTTGAGACAGAGTCTCACTCTGTCGCCCAAGCTGGAGTGCAATGGCAAGATCTCAGTTCACTGCAACCACTGCCTCCCGGGTTCAAGCAATTCTTCTGCCTCGGCCTCCTGAGTAGCTGGGACCACAGGCGTGTGCCACCACACCTGGCTAATTTTTGTACTTTTAATAGAGAGGGGGTTTCACCATATTGGCCAGGCTGGTCTTGAACTCCTGACCTCATGATCCGACTGCCTCGGCCTCCTAAAGTGCTGGGATTACAGGAGTAAGCCACCATGCCCGGTCTCTGTTTTTATTTTTAGGGGTTATGTGAATTTGAATGGAAGCATTGTCACATCTATACCTTCTTACTTCACTCAGGCAAGAAGCTGAAAGGGAAATTCTGTGTCTTTAACTTATCCTCCACCTCTCAGAAAAAAGAAAGCAAAACATTTCAAACTCTCCAAAAATTTTGTCAACCCATTAAGTGTTTATTAGCATTTTACTTCCCAAGTACAAATCCGAAATAGAATAGTTTTAGCCAATGAGATGTTTACTGCCTAGTTAGGAAAATAATGTTTTACATAGGAAATAATCAGAGAACAATACCAGGTGGTATGCAAGGCTTTCTAGCTCACAGAAGGGCAGAGCAGAGGCAAAATGGACCATGTAACCCAAGTCTGTGACCATGGATTTGTGGGAATGGAAGAGAATATTCACCCTGAAGAGTATGAGATGGGGGCGAGGTGCTGAGGTGGGTCACTGAAGGTTGAGCAATAACCTCAGAGACAGTCCAAGGCCTCCCTGGGGTGGTAGAAAGGGCGGAGAAAGTCAAGTTTTTCCAGACTTATCAGAGAGCAGAACATGGATGGACCCAGCAAGGGGAAGAAAAATTGGAGGCGGGAGAACTATAGTAGTTTCTGATTAAAAATGGAGATGCAGTCAGGTGCGGTGGCTCGCACCTGTAATGCTAGCACTTTGGGAGGCCAACAGGAGGATTGCTTGAGTCCAGAAGTTTGAGGCTAGCTTGGGCAACCTAGCAAGACCTGGTCTCTACATTACAAAAAAAAAAAAAAAAGAGAGATGCCTCTCTGGGTGTTTGTGTTCATGCTTCGGTTGGGTTCATGGTGGTTGCTTTAGTTGGGGGTGGGTGGAGGACCCATGAGTCATTGCTGGGCTCCTCATAGCTGCAGTGAGGGGTCAGAGCATGCGATCAGCTGTCAGTGGTGGTTGGAACAGTCCTGTTTGGGCTGCTCTGTGAACATGTAGAGAGATTCCATCATCTCTCACAGTACATCTTGCTTTCTGTAAAAATTGTCCTTGGGGTAGGAAGATCCTCATTTTCGGTACAGAACAAACACAAATAAGATATTTCATATCTTCTCTGCCATTTTCACCCTTCCCTGTAATTGGAAACTCTTGCCCCCAGTCTCACCTGTAGGATTCTATCTTCAAATGTAGAATTCTCTTTTCCTCACCGATCCCTCCCTGTCTGTCTCTTCTTTTTCCCCCTTCAAATTTTCATGATCTTTTATTTTTCCGTTCTTTTGATTAATGATGGTAAAGGGAGTAGGGGAGAAGAGGGAGAGGACTCTTCTGTTTCATTAGTTTCTGGTAAAGTGTGCAGTTTTTAAAGGCTGCTTTCAAAAATCCACACACTTTCTGTTGAACAGTCTTTAATTTACCTCCTCTTTTCAGACTTTGGTTTTGTGCTCAGAGGCATTCAGACCTTGTGCACCTCCGCGTGGTGTCTGAACTGCCTCCAGCTGATTCTGAGGGTTGAGCTTTTCTTTGCCCTTCAGCTTGCTATTAACCATTTTCTTCTTATTCCTGGAGTATGCTCCTTTCCCTCAAGTTCACTGCTGCGGACTTTCTCTTGGGAGTCACCCCCAATTATAATATCAAACCCAGTTTGTGGGGTGATCTAGCTGCTCAATGCAGCTCTCATACTCAGACCTCTCCCTGTTGCATAAGACAAAATGAATTCTCTTCTCCTCACTAGTAGGCACTCACCAAAGTTGCATTTAAGTCTGGGTTGCTTATAAAGCATCAACATATCACCTCCCCCGATTGCACCTAGTATGTTTCATAGGCAAAACCTGAGAGAATCTGTGTTGTTCTAATTCCATTTATTGTGTTAGCAACTCAAGCTATTACTCAGTGACTAGATGTATGCATATTTCTTTTTAAAATCTTTTGGATGCTTGGGGTTTGAAACCTAATGGCTTTTTCATTTCTGTAAGTTATTTCCCCAATGAGACACCTACAACCTGGGTTGTTGAGGTTTGGGGAAAGGAGTAGAGGGGCTTCGGGGTGCTTCTTCTTGGGTAGCAAAAGTCACAGTAGGTTACTACTTTTGGGCTTCTTGGAGAGTCTTACTCTGTGATGTGGGGGTCCTCCCTTTCTCCTTCCCTCCCTCCCTTCCTTTGTATCCTTTCATTCCTCTTCCTCTTCATGACAGTTGCTCTTGCTTTCCTTTCAACTAGAAGTGAAGGTGTCTTCATCACTCTTAGGCTCTCTTTCCCCTTATCTTTCTTTGATTTTTTAAAAATTTATTTTATTTTTATTTTATTTGTTTTCTTGAGACAGGGTCTTGGTTGGTTGCCCAGAACTGGAATGCAGTGACACCATCATAGCTCACTGCAGCCTCAACCTTCCGGGCTCAAGCCATCCTCCTACCGCAGCCAGGTACCTGAGACTACAGGGTGTGGACCACCAACACCTGGCTGATTTTTGTAATTTTTTTGTAGAGACGGGATTTCACTATTTTGCCCAGGCCGGCCTCAAACTCCTGGGCTCAAGAGACCCACCTGCCTCAGCCTCCCAAAGTGCTGGGATTACAGGCATGAGCTACCATGCCAGACCCTCTTCCCCCTTACCTTCCTAATCATCTCTCCCCATCCACTGCACCTCGGCTTCACTTCCTCTTTAAGTCCTCAAGGTAAGCTTCAGAACCAACCTCTGCTTGTGACTCTGAGTGTTTACAGATGTCATTCTTGTTTCACTACTTTTCAGTCTAGCAGAATAGCTCAGCCCTGTACCAGCCAGCAAGCTTCTTTCCATCTTTCTGTCTATTCAAAATATTTTAAAGGCCAGGCGCAGTGGCTCACACCTGTAATCCCAGCAGTTTGGGAGACCAAGGCAGGCGGATCATTTGAGGTCTGGAATTTGAGACCAGCCTGGCCAACATGGTGAAACCCTGTCTTTACCAAAAATACAACAAATAGCCAGACGTGGTGGTGCGTACCTGTAATTTCAGCTACTTAGGAGGCTGAGGCAGGAGAATTGCTTGAACCTGGGAGGTGGAGGTTGCAGTGAGCTGAAATCATGCCACTGCACTCCAGCGTGGATGACAGAGCAAGACTCTATCTCAAAAAAAAAAAAAAAAAAAAAAAAGTCCAAAATATATTTGAAATATGTAGGACTTCTTTGGAGTTCTTAGGGCCTAAGAACATTCTGGAGATTTTGCACTTAACACTTGAGTCCAGTACAATGTGTAATGTAGTTGTGAACATGACCTTGCTCCTGATTCCCTAAAAACCAACCAGATGTCCCTAATCTTGTTTCCAGACCTCCTGACCCCAAGCAGCCTCCTCTAAACCATCTTCTATCCTAGACTTCTGGGGCTCTGAGAATATTGTTGTTCATTACATCCATTCATTCATTCTTACAGTTGGTCCACAAATACCTGGAGAAAGGCCCACAAGGGGCTTTGAGGTGTATAAATATAAGACCTGAATTGCGGTCTCAGGATGTTGCCCGTTCCAAGTCTCTTAGGGTAGGGACCCAAGGACCCCTGGGAAAGGAACAAACAGAGATTTTGAATGAATATAATTTTCCTATCATAAGACAGGAATGGTTCTGTTTACATATCTCTTGCTAAACTTAATTCTGTATTGGCTTAAGTGCAAGCTTGATCAGAGATACTAGTAGAAGGAAGCTTCTGTGAGCTCTAGTCCTATTGTACGAATTGGTCTCTAATTAAGGAAGAGTTTTCCCTTAAGGGTTATACACAGAATCTTACTCTATTAATTTGTTTCTGGGCCTTGTTGCTATGAACTTTGGCCAGCCTTTCACCCTTATCTGTGAAAACACTCTGAGAATCCCGCACATCCATACTTTCTGGGTGAGAAGAGAGACATGTGGCTCCCGTTTAGGCTGCATCTGACCTATCCTTGTCCAAATGAACATAAGAGTAAGACTCCTAGCCCTGGCCTCCTCCTAACAACAAAAGGAAGTTTCAGTTTCCTAAAAAGTCTTGTACTCCCTATCATCAGAATCCCTCTTCTGGATTGAGATTGGAAGGGAAACGAGAGTGAAAATGTCATGGGAGTCAGAGCTTTTCCACCTTGACTGTGTCATTAAGCAACACATTCTACACCGTGGAATTTAAGGTGCCATCAACTGTAAGTCATAACATTATTTTATGTCTGATATGGTTTGACTATGTCCCCACCCAAATCTCATTTTGAATTGTAGTTCCTATAATCTCCAAATGTTGTGGGAGGGACCGAGGGAGGTAATTGAATCATGGGGGTGGGTTTTCCTCTGCTGGTCTCATGATAGTGAGTAAGTCTCATGAGATCTGATGGTTTTATAAAGGGGAGTTCCCCTGCACACGTTCTCTTGCCTGCTGCCATATAAGATGTGCCTTTGCTCCTCCTTTGCCTTCCATCATGATTGTGAGGCCTCTGCAGCCGTGTGGAACTATGAATCCATTAAACCTCTTTTCCTTTATACATTACCCAGTCCCAGGTATGTCGTTTATTAGCAGCATGTGAACAGACTCATACAATGTTCCACAGGAAAAAAGAAACCAGCCAATTAAACTACCATAATCACTGATTGAAAAAATATGCATCCTAGAATCAATGAAATATGTAGCACAGTGATTACATGTACAGGATTTAGAGTCAGGCTGCTTGGGTTTGAATCTCAGCTCTATTATTTAATGTTTGACCTTGGGCAAGCCATGTAACCCCTGTGCCTCAGTTTCCTCATCGTTGGGATGATAATAATCATATCTACTTGAGAGGGTATTTGTGAGTATTAAATAAATGCCTGTATGTAAAACACTTAACAGTATTTAGAATATAATAAAGGCTTAATAAATGTTAACAATTTTTAGTTGAATGCTAATAAAGTGTAGTTAACAGCTAAAAGTATTGAGCAATTACTAAGTTTCTGGTGTGGTGTCAACCACTTAGGATGGATTATCAAGTAACTCAAGGAGGAAGATGCTATGATTATTCCATCTTAAACTCTTTTTTTTCTTTTTCTTTTTCTTTTTTTTTTTTGGAGACAGTCTCTCTGTCACCCAGATTGGAATGCTGTGGCACGATCTTGGCTCACTGCAACCTCTGCCTCCTGGGTTCAAGTGATTCTCATGTCTCAGCCTCCTGAGTAGCTGGGATTACATGCACATTCCACCATGACCGGCTAATTTTTGTATTTTTAGTAGAGACAGGGTTTCGCCACTTTAGCCAGACTGGTCTCAAACTCCTGACCTCAAATGATTTGCCTGCCTTGGCGTCCCAAAGTGTTGGAATTACAGGCATTAGCCACCACATCCAGCCTTAAACTCCTTTTTAAGGAGATCCTTCCTTTTTTTTTTTTTGAGACAGGGCCTCATTCTGTCACTCAGGGTAGAGTCCAGTGGCATGATCATAGTCCTGGGCTCAAGCAATCTTCCTGCCTCGGCCCTCTTGGGTAACTGGGACTACAGGTGTACACAACTAGGCCCAGCTAATTTTTTTTTTTTTTTGGTAGAGATGGTGTCTCACTATGTTGCTCAGGCTGGTCTCAAATTCTTGGCCTCAAGTGATCCTGGTGAACATTTTTTAGTTTACGACTCTGGAGGTCAGAAGTCTAAAAATTAGAACGTCAGAAGGGCTATGTTCCTTCTGGAGGCTCTAGAAAAGAATCCATTTCCTTGCTTCCTTTTACAGTTTCTGCAGGCCACCTGCATTCCTTGGCTTATGGCCCCTTCCTCAAATCACTCCAGCTTCTTGCTTCTAAATCACTCCAGCTTCTTGCTTTTATTGTCACATCTCCAACGATTCACTCAGATCCTCCTGCCTTTCTTTTATAGGACACCTTCAGAGTCCACCGAGTCCACCTGGGAAATCCAGGATAATCTCATCTCGAGATTCTTGACTTAATCACACCTGCAAAGTCGCTTTTTTCCATGTAAGGTAACATTCAGAAGTTCCAGGGATAGAATGTGAATATTTTTGAGGGGTCGTTATTCAACTTGTCCCAGACATAATAAAATTTGCATTAAAAAATTGATGGAAGAGGAGAGAATGGACTAAGGAAGACCAGTTAAGTGACTGATTAATACTCCAGATGAGGGATGATCAGGTCATAGACCAAGATAGTCGCAGTGGGGAGAGAAAGGTAGAGTCAGATTGCAGATGTTGGGAGGTAGATTTGTTCTCAAAGCATTATCCTGAGCACTAGGATTTCTGACAAGCCTTCAGGTGGTACATGCTGCTGGCTCTTGAACAACAGCTTGAGTGGGAAGGTCCTGGGGAACACCAGCATTCAAGGGGTGTCAAAAGGAACCCAAGGCTAGGTGCAGTGGCTCACACCTGTAATCCTAGCATGTTGGGAGACTGAGGTGGGAGGATCAGTTGTGGCCCAGAGTTCAAGACAAGCCTGGGTAACGTAATGAGAACCCATCTCTACAAAAAATAGAAAAAAAAGTTATCTGGGCATAGTGGTGCATACCTGTAGTCCCAGCTACTCGTGAGGCTGAGGCAGGAGAATCGCTTGCGCCCAAGAGTTCTAGGCTGGAATGAGTCGTGATTGTACCACTGTGCTCCAGCCTGGGCAACAGAGTGAGATCCTGTCTCTAAAAACAACAACAAGAAGAAGATGAAGAAAAAGAAGAGGAGGAGGAGAAGGAAGAGGAAGAGGAGGAGGAGGAGGAAGAAGAAGAAAGAAGAAGAAGAAGAAGAAGAAGAAGAAGAAGAAGAAGAAGAAGAAGAAGGAAGAAGAAGAAGAAGAAGAAGAAGAAGAAGAAGAAGAAGAAGAAGAAGAGGAGGAGGAGGAGGAAGAAGAAAGAAGAGGAGGAGGAGGAGGAGGAAGAAGGAAGAAGAAGAAAAGAAACACAAGAGGCAGAGACCATAGCTTTTGTGAAGAATCCCAAGAGAGGATGGTGTCCTGAAGCCCTCAGGAAAAGAGAGGATTTTAAGGAGAATGTGGTCAAGACAGGAAAAGAAAGATGCTAAAGGCTGTCCAAAAGATTTGGCTACTAAGTCACTGGTGTCCTTAAAGAGAGCAGGTTTGGTGGGGTTGTGGGAGCCCAAAGTCTGTACCATTTTGCTCTACGTTCGCTGAATAGATTCTATTCAACTATATTTATCTAAAAATGTGGGGCTGGGTTAGCAGAGAGGGGCAGAGGCACAGGGAACACTCTGTCTTAACTCCAGCAGCAGCTGTGCTGTCACAGGCACTCAAAGCCATGTCATGTCAGTTTACGGTCCTGTTCTTGGCTCTGGGTGTGATGCCATCTCCACCTGTGAGCTTATTTTGGGACATGCAAAATATTTATTTGCAAAAGTGCACAACAGCAGACAGCATAAAATAATGGACCTTGTAAATATCCTACAGCTGCAACAGCAACTCCAAATGCCTAGCTTAGTGGACTGAAGGAAGAAGGGTACTTCAGGTGAAGGCTGATGTCCACTTGCTTACTTATTCAGTTCACTCTTCCGGGGACTCTGTCAGGCAGAATTATTTTCTTTTGGTGTTATATTCTATCTTATCTTTCCCACCCTATGCATTAAAAACAGGTTGTGTTTTTGTTTGTTTGGGGTGTACATTGACCTAAAATTATGAGATTACAATTTGGTCGTAAATTGTAATTCCATCATTTTAATAGAGGCCTTGCCTCTAAGAATACATTAGTGATTGTTAGCTTGTCTTCATATTCTCTACTTTGATACCCTTCTATCTCTCTGAACAGCCATCTAGTCTTTTAAAAGAGCACAGTTGCACATTTGTTAAGGCATAAGGGGGCTAACTTGTTCTTTTCTGTATATGACTCTACCAACTGTGACCTTACAAAGCAGAAAGGAGATATCTACAGTATTATGGTGAAGATTTGTGCAGGAAAATACTAAGAAAGAATGAAAATGGAAACTGGAAGCCCATTGGCTCTGTTTCTCTACTATTTTAAAAGGAAACAACCAGTTAAAACTGGATTTTCTAAAAGGAAAACAGTAAGTAAAAATAAAAGCTAACTTTAGGTTGCGTTTGCTCATTTGCATATTCCCCTTTTCCTGTTTGTTGGAATCAGAGAAAAATAACTGTCATCTAACCTTTTGACTTAAACACAATTTGGCATTTTAGTTGGCTCATTCTTTCACTGTCAAAAGTTTTCCTTTAAAAAAAAAAACAATTTTCTCTATCCACTTTGAGATTGATGTATTCATTTCTATTCCACTGGAGTAGCATTTTAAAAAATCTGTTTTGACATCACAATTATTCTACCATTAGAACACTGGATTCAAACAATCATTTCATTTCACTTTATCTGCTTCATAGATGATCACCAAAAAAATACGCTACATCAAGGCCTTCTTGGTACTTGTTTTTTTGTCCACTTGGTGCATGGCTGGTGAGTTTAATGAACAAAGTAAAGTACACCGGGTTAAGTAAATGAGTATGTTTGTGATACTTGCATTGTGTCCAGGCTGAAACAGATGAATGACAAGAGGTGAGTAGCTACTACTGTTGACTAGGAATAGACAATGTTGGACGTAGACTTCTGTGAACTCTATCTGAGCTGGCTCTGTCAGCCACCATCTCTCTGGGAGTTATTCTCCTTTTCTAGGAAAGAAATCTGAAGCTCAGAGAAGCTAGGTAAACTCTTCCAGGTTACAAAAATTGTATATTTCATTGAATTTTAGATGTCTAGGTTGTATTGATTTTATGTACCATGCAGAAAGAAAGATGTACCACCACAACTATACCACAGTAATTGTTTTATTCCTTAGAATTTTCATTGTATACCTATTGGAACAGTTTCTTGGCTAGGCTCAGTGGCTCACGCCTGTAATCCTAGCACTTTGGGAGGCAGAGGTAGGTGGATCACTTGAGCCCAGGAGTTTGAGGCCAGCCAGGGCAACGTGGCGAAATCCCATCTCTACAAAAATACAAAAAAATTTAGCCAGGCATGGCGGTGTGCACCTGTAGTCCCAGTACTCAGGAGGCTGAGGTGGGAGGATTGTTTGAGCCCAGGAGGTGGAGGTTGCAGTGAGCCAAGACTGAGCCACTGCACTCCAGCCTGGGTAACAGAGTGAGACCCTGAAAAAGGTTTTAAACTTATTTTGGCATGGATTTCTCTCATATACATCTCTTGTGCGTATGTAATAAGGAAAGTATACATGAAATAAATTAGTTAAGGTATTTAGGAAGCTTCACATTCTGAGTCTGACTCTTCTGAATTATTTTCCAACTTGGAGTCATCAAGTTCCTGTTTGGCTGCACAGGATCATCTGCTTTGCTGTCAAGAGTGTTGGTGATGTAGCATTTCCTAAGAGATGTCCCCACTCATCTTCAGGATTCTCTTCCCAGCCATTGCACAGTTTCATGCCCGTGTATACGCAATGACAACGACGGCTGACTGCTGCTGGCTGACAGCGATTGTGGGCTGTAGTATCACTTCAGATAGATTAAAATGTGAATAAATATGTGTGTTTAACTTCAGATTTAGGTCTGTGTATCTCTTAACTCAGGCACAGAAAAGAGGCTTGTGCCGCGTGTTTCTAGAGGTTGTTGTTTCCCATCACAGGGCAGGAGCAGGTGCTGGATTTGATCTGAACTCCAACTTCTGCTCCTTACCTTTCACTCGGTTGTTAATACCACCTGTGTTCCCTTTCAAACCTCTTATAGCGGCAGCTTGGTGAACCTTTGGGGGAAAAGGAAAATTCAAAACCAAATGAAGAACTTTTTCTGGTTGGTGCTGTCGAAACCTCCCTGATGATTTCAGCGGAAGTTCTCTGGAGCAGACAATTTCACAAACATCTGAATCAAGCGGGCTCTGTCAGAGTCACCAGAGTGTGAAGATTCTGCTGTTTAGTTCTGTGCAAGGAGATTGGTAAGAAAATTGTGAAGTATCCCAGATGCAGACAGCTGTCGCTCTGAGGAACCGACTATATTGAACTTCCTTGGGATGCCCGCCTCTAATTGCTGCAGCTGTAACCACTGCCTGTAACCAGGGTGGGCTGAAAAGCACCACAGTCTGCTGTGGAAAAAAGCCTCATGTCCATAGGTTTTAGAGTGGAATCTACATCATCATAACTGAATTTTAGCACATAATTCAATCTGCTTGGATGGATGCCCCCTTTGCCTAAAACACAGGACGGATCACACTAAGAGAAATCATCCAAGATGCTCATGTTTTGTGCATGAAAGTACATCTGTATATATTTTCCACTTTGCCCTTTTCAGTTTTCTTTGAGCACTGGAGTTTGTTTATTTATTTTATATTTTGGCAGCTAGGGACCGAGATATTTCTTTTCTGTTTGTTTTCTCCAACTCTTTTTACAGTTTAACAAGTCAAATACAAAACTCAGGGGAGTTAATAAGCCTCGTGATGGTATTGTGCATAGCATCACATTATTGATTGGATATACTGCATTGGAATGCTGTAGAAGAGCCCTAAACCAAAAAATTTCAGATGCCTGAAGCTTTGAGCTTTCCAATTAGGCTGAAAGGTTCCCCTGATAACCAGTAGTGCTGAAGCTTTTAATATTGTTTAGCTCTATCAGTTATCAGCAACGTTTTCTAGTTACGGAGGCCAGAGGATCACTTGATGTCAGCAAGGTAGCTCCTCTAATCTACTTGCCCCCCTTTCTAATCAAATATTCTATCTGGAAGAAAAGGAATTTTCAGTTTAACGTAAGCTGATCATAATTGGGAGCAAACGCTTCTTTCCCTTCTATGCTATCTCCTCCTGTGCAGTCTATTTTGCATCCAAAGATACATTTGAAAGTCGAAATCCCTTAGAGCTAAATATTCTAAACTGACAGAAGAATTTCTAGTGGCACACCAGCCTGGAGCCATGTTTTTATGAGGACATCACTTTCTATTTCTAAGCTTCACCATGCACTCTTGCTTTCTTAGTGCTGGGAGCCAAGCCACATCAACTTCCCTCCCTCTCAGCTTTTAATGTTTTTTTAATGGAGTCCAGTTTTCTGCCTAAGTTATGGCTAGCTTTCTGACAAACCATCAGACACCTAAGTGACCATAATGGAAGTGTCCAGATGTGTCATGGGGAAAGGCTATGGCTAACTTTCGTGCCTTTAAACAAAACCATATTATAACCATTCATTTTTACCTGGCCTCTGGGTTTGCCATAGAGGCTAAAATGAGGCTTAAGAAAACACTTTAAAAATTAATATATGATATGAAGTCTTTTCTTGTAAGCCACAAGCAAAAGCAATCATTTCTAAATCTGGCTGGCATGGTGAGTATGCTGCCTGTACAGTGAAATAGCAGAAGTGCTGCATGTTTTTCTGAAGCAAAGAACTGCTCAGGTAGCAATGAAGTTAGTTATCTAATGAAATAAAGCAAATGCACTTTACAGATTCCCAGCTGTGTAGAAGAATTTAAGAAAATAATTTTAAATTAAAATGAATTTAAAATGATTGGTGAATCATTGGAAATGCAAATTCATCAGGGAATGGGGCATTTCTATGATAAAGGAAGGAATATATCCTCTTGAAAGTCAGCAATTTAGATGGCTTTATCTATACAATTTGGAAGACATTTGCAGAGCATTTGGTAATTAAATATGCCCTCAGCTGAGCAATAATGCCTGGGGTTGTCCTGCTGGCAAATAAAAGCTAAGCGTTCTTGCTATGCCTGGGTTTTGAATTTCTGCTTGGAATCCTGTGAGTTGTCTGTGATACTGCTTGTGAGGTTGTACAATCCATACAATAATGTGAGTAAATCAATCTTTACTAAAAAACAAGCAGAATTCATTTTCCTAGCTTTTCAACAACTGGCTCTTTCTTGACATTCAGATTCTAGCTCAACATCTCCACCTACCCAACAAAGACTTTCCGTCCACGTTAGCCCACCCTATCTGACCACATTCCTTTATTTTTATTTCACTGATCACTGTCCAAAATGGTTTTCTTCATTTGTTTGCTAGTTTATTGAATGCCTCTGCCTGGGAGAAATAAACTCCTCTAGAGCAGGATGTTACCTGTCTCCTTCATGTCTGATGTCCCAGCTCTTAGAAGCAGTGCTGGCACATTGTGGGGTCTTCAATAAGGGAGGTTACATGAATGAATGAATGAATGAAGGAATGAATGAATGAATGAATGAAGAGTACTGACTAGCATATAGCTCCAAAGGGAGTTATAGGACATTGGATAGCTCATAGGCTTGGTATAAGATATGGATATACATGCAGTCTAATAACATGTAGCCTAATGAGGGCAGAAACTCTCTTTATACTTGAAAAAAATTTCCACAACAGCTGATATTTTACACTGTTGGAGGCTTATTAATGGGGATTTCTTGAAGAGGTGACCCGGTGTTGTAATTCATGCCAGCAGGGATATGGGGGGGTACTGGGGGCCACTTTTAGGGACCATAAGCCCATAGTAAGTCACCTGGATTGACGAGGACTGTCCTTTCCAGTGTGGACAATTCTGTTCACTTGAAATTCCTTGAACAGAGTTTTTTTCTTAACTAAAGAATAGAAAGATATTTTGCCGTGTCATTAATATTTTGGGTGCTTTCTGTCAAACCAATCCTTGCCTTTACATAGGTAAAAACTGTTCTTACCAAAAAAGCAGTTTGGCTGATGGAGTCTGAGATTCATTAAAAAGATTAGTAACTTAAAAGAAAACAAAAACAAGAAACTTCTTTGAGTTTGATATATTTTATAGGAAGGGGCCTAGTTTGATGTTGCCCAGTTTAACTTTTATCCAAATTGCCCTTGAGGAATGTTTTTTAATCAGATGCATTTTTATCCGTATCTTCTGAAGTGACATTTTTTTCTTCTTTTTACAGGAGGGTAGAATAACATGGAAAGCAGCTTTTATTCACTCCAAGGACAACTAACTCACATACAACGAAGGGCAGAATAAGTCTCTCGGTGCATAGATTAGCCTCAGGGTGTCATGGGTGTGTGTGTCTTACTTAGGAACCTCTTTAAAAATAATTACCTTGTGATTAGTATCTGATGCTAATGGTATATTTTCATTTAGAAAGTCTGAGGTCTTTATTTTCTGAGACAGTGAATGAACTTCTTTTCACCTTGTTTCTGGCTGCTTTTCCTCCATTGCCTTAATAAAGACTCAGGGGCATAGGCACACACACCTCCCTGCAAATGGTAAATTTTCTAATAAAACAGTTTTCCTTTCTATTATAATTCCAGATGAGTGAAATATAAAATATTTACTAAACCCCTTTTTTATTTTTAAGGTATATATTTTCTGGATGGTTTATGCATTTACAAAAAGGAATGAATATTTTCTTTTTTCTTTTCTTTTTTTTTTTTTGAGACCGAGTTTTGCTCTTGTTGCCCAGGCTGGAGCGCAATGGTGCAATCTCGGCTCACCGTAACCTCTGTTTCCCGGGTTCAAGTGATTCTCCTGCCTCAGCCTCCAGAGTAGCTGGGATTATAGGCGTGCACCACCATGACTGGCTAATTTTGTATTATTATTATTATTTTTTTAGTAGAGACGGGGTTTCTCCATGTTGGTCAGGCTGCTTGAGAACTCCCAACCTCAGGTGATCCGCCCCCCTTGGCCTCCCAAAGTGCTAGGATTACAAGCATGAATATTTTCTTATGGATTCTACCTAATGTTTCTGTTTAATATGGTTACCAGGGGAAGCCCATCTGGGGGAAGGGTTTATAAGTTTAACTAAAATGTGAGAAATGGAGATAGAGACACACTGTAGTGTTCTTTCCAGCCAAAGCTCATTAATACAATTTTGGTCATGTTCAAAGACTTTTAAAAAATGGGTTTGAAGACAATTTTGAGTCCAGTCTTTAATCACTAACCACAGTGTGTTTCTCCTGTCACTTCCGTGATTCCGAGGTTAGCATATAATGTTTGGATCATGGCAATGGCTGCGTGTGAGCCACATATAAAAAAGTTGTAATCAATTTCTTTGATGTCACAAAGTCACAGCCCACCAATCTAATATCAATGTGATGGGATAGGAATTGTCAGGCTACAGTTAGTTACTGGCTTTAAAAAATAAAAATAAAGCATCAACAAAATCTGCTTCTAGCAAGAAACATGTATATTAAGACTATTTGGGGGAAAAAAATGAATGTAAATCCTTCCTTGTTTGACTGACTTCTAGTAGTTCATATGTTTTCTGAAATAAAAGTGTGTGGAAAATGAAGGCCATTCCATGGAAGTTGGTAGGGTGAATATCTAGGATCCTCATCAGGTCTAGCCTTCTGGAGTTTGTCATTAAAGTGTGGTTTTATGATTCCTCCCCAAAAAGGCTGGGGGTAAGAGAAGGGAGAACCTGGAACAAGGGAGAGAGGAGGAAGAAGGATGGGAAACAGGAATATGGACAAACTGGAGACTGATCTGTAAACTGGGGAGGAAATGGTTCCCTTAAGAAGTTTGCATGTAATATTTAACTGGTGCATTCATATAACATCTTGACTTAATAAAAGAAAAAGAAAAGAAAAATGAAAGAAAAAATCTGCAGCAAGACAATAAAAAGTTTCCTCCTCACACCCACCGCCTTAGGGGTTTTTCCTTGGAGCCTCAGAGCTTATCCCACTGAAACTCATCAATTTTTGCCTTTATGCTGGAAATGCCCGAAAACATTTGAAGCTTCACAGCCACCCCTTGGGGTGGAAGGTTTCACAATGCCCGCTGAGCCACACAGTCTGTCCCCAGGGAAGGCCAAGGGGCCACAGGGTGGGGGAGAGAGGCATTCTTTCTGTTCCTAGGCAGGGATCAAGTGCCCTTCCCCTGCCAGTCTGCAAACAAAGGACCCAACCTCAAAGCTCTTGCCCCAGCGCGTGACCTCGGGGGCCAAAGGCAAAACATTTTATCTCTGGGTCCTAGTGACATAAGCTCCTCAGGCTCTGCAATTGTAGTTTATGATGTGACTAGAAACCTTTGATGGAATGACTATTGCCTTCTATTTCTCTGCCCAGCCATTTATTATTCTGTATATTTTTGAGAGCTGTGGGAAACTTTCATAACCAAAGCCTGAGCCAGGCTAAAACTTGTTCTATTTGGAATCTCTAATGAAGTCAAAACATGGCCTGGATTTTCTGAAAGGCTCCTCTGGCCGCCTGCAACAGCCCCAGGGCACAATCAGACAGGGATGGAGAAGGCCTGGGAGCAGATTTTGTTACCAAGAATAGGACAGAACAATGTTTGCCTCCAAAACACTAGGGCTGCTATTTACCTTCTCAGCTGGAAGAAGTGAGGCATAAATGCATTATTGCACATAAAGTGTAAAAACCAATTCTTTAGTTTCTAAATTTTTAGGATTTTATCTTTTCTTAACTCCCCTTAAATAAAAGGTCAGGAAGAATTTTTAGCATAATTGATTTCCTGAACTAAGGGAATAAATTCTTCATTTCAGAAGTTTTGACGCTCTAAAATGCTGTTACTTTGCCTAAAATGGGAGTATGGAGGAGGAAGAATAAAAATGGTAAGACATTTCCAGGTGATTATGGGGGTTGAGAACGCTTCCATGTGTGTGCTGTGTGTGTTGGCAATGTCATTATTTAAGGAACTGCCATGAAAAAACCAGGTTTCCCTATGTTTGGATGTAAAACTTCATCTACTTTTCAGAAGCTCTCCAAAATTATTTACCAGCTTGAGCCTGCTCCCTCAAAAGGAGCCTCAGATCCCAACACAAGTGGTAAGTTGTAAAATGTAGGTCCGAGTTTTTACTTAAGTCAAAGGTTAATAGTAAAAGGGGGGGTTGATTCCTCACTGTTTCAAGTTAATGTTTATTTTTCACCATCATTTAAAGAATTTTTCAGGCCCTTATTTCACTGCTGAAAGCAGAGTAAGAGAACTCAGATTTCATGCCCCAGGGCTTGAATAAAGGAATAAAAACAGCACAACATTTGCATCTATTTAACTGTCTCAGTTCTAACAGTCCCCTCACAGTAAGAGGGGGGAAACTGTATCTCTAGGTTAAATGAAGCTTTTCTGAGATATTTGCCAAAAACACAATTCAGAGAAAGATAATCATTGTCAGAAATGACCTAGGAAGTCAAGGCCTTATGATTGAAAACACAAAGCTTAGAAAGGTGCATTCTCTTGCTTCTCTGCCTGCCCGGATATCAATGAGCATCAGCTAAAGGTGGCTGAAGAACCAATTTCATGCATCTACTGTACGAGGAAATGAACTGAGCCAAGGGCAAAAATAAAATTATACAAATGTTATTATAGACTAGCCTGCTTCTGTCCTAGTTTAATTCAAATTTTAGTGCTGCAGGCTTTGCTTCTGGCAGTAGCCTTCCTGAATAAATCAACATTTGCTTACATCTAAATTATTAGGGAAGCATGTGACTTTGTTTATTGTATAAATTATACGCAAGGTTAAAGTATTAACTGTTCAACTGGCTTTGTTCAGTCACCTCACCAACTCTCCCCCAAATCATCTCTCCCCTAAAGAGGAAATAAAAATCTGAAACTACTAATTGCTTTTAGACAAACCAAGTAACAAAGCTGCATTATGAACCTGAGGTTACGGATGGAGAGCACTGTTAAAGGTGTGGCAGGAGACAGTCTTGGTATTGAGGAAAAAGAAAGGCGCTCTGGCCCAAGAAATTGTCCACCTGAGCTCTGACGGGGTGTCTGCACAGAGGCAAATGGTGATCTGGTAAATAATCGGTTAAGTTGATTAAGGCCGCCAACCAAGTGGTATAATTTAATACAAAACTAAAGAAAGCCTTTTGGCTAGGATTTCAGTAAGCAAGGAATTTCAAATTATATTGCAGTGTTGGACCCAAACATTTTTATTGCCTTTATCCACTAGAAAGTTAGACATAGGCTAGAAAATGCACTCAGGAACAATGATTTGTTTTTTGTGTGTTTGTTTGTTTCGTTTTTCTCTCTGCACATCACTGTGAAATGACTCCTGAAGGACCATCCATACGTGTTCAGGAAATAAGATGGGCTTTGATAACTAGACAATTTGACTTTCTAAGTGTTTAGACAAGCCAGGTATCAGGTGTGTCCTGCTATGAGAACATCCAATTTAAATAAACATCAAGCGTTCAGAGTAGACAAATCAGAAGGTAATTGTTTGCTTTACAAAAGGTTCTTTTTATAAGATCATCCGCAATACACTTCTTTTTGTTGACCTTTCCCACAGTATAATTTGCAAAATTATAATTAAATTCAATCTTTTCCAAAAATACATGTTTTTTTTTTTCTTTCTCAAGACTATAGAAACTCTGCAGGTCAGAAGATTTTTGTATAGAATGATCTTCTCCAATCAATTATTTGAATCTAAGGTGTGCTCAAAAGGAGAATCAGTTTCCCATTCAACCACTTAGGATTCTTTCTCTCAGCGTCCTAAATTTGGCTTTGAGACCTTGGACAATGATTCTCCTAATCTGGTCAATGGACCACCTGCAAGAATCACTCAGGACTGGAGTCCAGGAATCTGCTCAGTAACGTGACTGGGTTGCATGTGAGCTAACATTTAAGAACTACTTTTGCAGAGTCTAATATGGAAGCAAATTGTGTAGTTCTCTCTACTCTGTCATGCGCTTTGCATCATCTCCTAGTCATTGTGTCCTGGAGCCCAGCCCAAAAGGCCTCCCAACCTCTGCCCCGCTTTGTTTTGGTCAAGAAGGGTGTCTCTGGAGCACACCTACTGACTCCGTGGTAGATCTTGATTTGTATCAGGCTTTTATGAAAAATTGCCACACATAACTATAGTTCTTTTTGAAATAACTTATTATATGTAAAATTAAATTGCTTTCCACTCAATGAATATCTGTAAGAAATAGCTTTTTAGTTTTTTTTCTTTTCTTTTTTTGAGGCAGGGTCTCACTTTGCTGCCCAGGCTGGTTTCAAACTCCTGGGCTCAACCTATCCTCCCACCTCAGCCCCCATGGTTACTGCAACCACAGGCACATGCCACAATGTCTGGCTAATTAAAAAAAAATTTTTTTTTTGGCTGGGTGCGGTGGCTCATGCCTGTAATCCCAGCACTTTGGGAGGCTGAGGTGGGCAGATCACTTGAGGTCAGGAGTTCGAGACCAGCCTGGCCAACATGGTGAAAACCCGTCTCTACTAAAAGTACAAAAAAATTACTTTTTTTGGCTGGGTGTGGTGGCAGGCACCTGTAATCCCAGCTACTTGGGAGGCTGAGCCATGAGAATCGTTTGAACCCGGAGGCAGAGGTTGCAGTGAGCCGAGATCACACTACTGCACTCCAGCCTGGGCAACAGAGCGAGACCCTGTCTCAAAAAAATAAAAATTAAAACGAAAGAAAAAAAAAATTTTTAAGGCAGGGTCTCACTCTGCTGCCCAGGCTGATCTCAAACTCCCAGACTCAGGGAATCCTCCTTGCTCAATCTCCTAAAGTGCTGGGGTTACAAGTGTGAGCCCCTGCATCTGCCCTTAATTAATTAATTATAAATGGGAAGCACTGAAACTGTGTCCTTCCCCTCTTACTCTTCCAGAGGAAGAGAAGATCATCAGTGGCAAATGGCAGTTGCAGGAAAGCAACACCCACAGCGGGTTTCACGCATGTGGAGAGCACCCTGTGCCTCCTCCTCCCGGTTTCCCGTGCTCCACAAGTTCAGAGAAAGTTCTCTCACAACCAACTATAGAAACGATGTCGGAAAGTACAGTCTTAGAAATAACTTTTTAATTGCAGCATATCAGAGTGGAAAAAAAAAACAACAGAGATGTTTGAATTGGACAATTCTGGTTTCACATCAGTTTCATTATTCATCCTCATGTGATGTTTGGCAAGAAATAAAACGTCTCTGCGTTCAGTTTCCTTGTCTGTGATATGAAATAACACATTGCAAATATGCTGAGTGTTGAGAAAATAATGAACAACATGCAAGGAGTAGTTGGGATATGGTAGCTGCTCAGTAGATAATCATGATGATCAATATTCACCATTGGCAAGTAGCTGTGGAATCCACAAATGGTGGACATAAAAAGTTAACCAGTGAAGTGCTGGGACAACATTGCTGAAGAAATATTGGAATATTCCTGGTGTGTGTAGTTAGATTGGCCTCAGCCTGAAAACTGCCTGCCACCACACCCAGCTAATTTTTTTGTACTTTTAGTAGAGACGGGTTTTCACCATGTTGGCCAGGCTGGTCTCGAACTTCCTGCCCAAACCTGGGGCCTGTCTCCTGTTCCAGCGTTCCCTGAGGGAGGAGACAGAGAAAGAAAGTAAAGGCAGAAATCATAAAGGGCAGTTGCTTTCAGATAACTTCTACAGCTGGTATTTTTACAGAGACTATGTGTTGGGAGATGGTAAATTTACCTAGAAATCAATGTGATGAAGGCTTTATACATGAAATGGGAACTTTGTGATACTGACAACAGACGGACTAATGACTCTGTAGTGGTTTTTTGGAGGTTTGTTTTGTTTTGTGTTGTTTTAGACAAAGTCTTGCTCTATCACCCAGGCTGGAGGGCAGTGGCGTGATTTTTGACTCACTGCAACCTCTGCCTCCTGAGTTCAAGTGATTCTCCTGTTTCAGCCTCCTGAGTAGCTGGGATTACAGGTGCCTGCCACCACGCCCGGTTAGTCTTTTGTATTTTTAGTAGAGATGGGGTTTCACCATAATGGCCAGGCTGGTTTTGAACTCCTGGCCTCAAATGATTCACCTCGGCCTCCCAAAGTGCTGGGATTACAGGCATAAGCCACTGCGCCTGACCATGATTCTGTAGTATTAATAAAAGTTTTCATAAAAGGTATCTAACAGAGTAGAATACAGAAAAGACATACGTACTTCGGATGGTGAAATGATAATAGTGTACAGGGAAAGGCAGGAAAGACCTGACTTAGGGATTCTCCAGTTCCACAATTGGGCACCACTGAATGCCGGAAACAATACTGAAGATGACAATTTTCTAGTGACCTAATCTGGCAGAGGGTAATAGTAACCCTCCCAGAATGGGGTCTTGACAAGTTTTCTTCCTGCTTGGAGATGTTACACTATCCTCTTGCAAGTATGTTTTGTCATTCAGTTCTCACATCAAGCCTATGAAATTGGTTTTATTTTTAGCCCCATGGTCCTGGGAATATTTTGGGAAGTGGTTACATCTTGAGTAATGGAGAATACCAATCGAATCCCACATCGTGTTAAGTATGTCTCCATTGGAGAGATTTACTATTTGTCTTCCCAGTATCCATTCACTGTTTTTAGGGTAAAATGACACCCCAAATTCCATCTGGGGAACCACTCTCTCCCACTCGCAGGCCACATAGTTTAAAAAGCATCACATCCATTCTTAACATTCTCTTCTGTTAGAGGATTTGGTTCATTCATCCGCCATGTGACCCGGTCAGAATGAGGCACAAGGAGACTGTTGTTCTTTCCCAAGGGACTCGAATCTGGAAGCAGGTGAGCTGGTGCTCCTGTTGCCACCACAGGTAAGTCAAGAATAAGGCAAATGAGTGGACGAACACAGAGGCCACAGAGAGGTGGACAGAAAATGAGTCTTGATGACATTTTTGGAGATATTTTGAACATTTCTCTGTTCCTGGAGAAAATCCCATCCTGGACTTTTTACCTATGTGAGCCAATACACTTTCTTCTGCCTTGAGCTAGTTTTGGCGGAGTGTTTGTTTGTTTGTTTGGTTTTTTTTTTTTTTTCATTTTCAACAGAAGAGAGTTGATTTGGTTTGGCTGTGTCCCCACACAAATCTCATCTTGAATTCTAGTTCTCATAATCCCCACATGTCATGGGAGGGCCCTGGTGGGAGATAATTGAATCATGAAGGCGGTTTCCCCCATTCTGTTCTTGTGATAGTGAGTTCTCATGAGATCTTGTGGTTTTATAAGCATCTGGCATTTCCCCTGCTTGCACTCCTTCTCTCTCCTGCCACTATGTGAAGAGGTGCCTTCCACCAAGATTGTAAATTTCCTGAGACCTCCCCAGCCCTGTGGAACTGTGAGTCAATTAAACCTCTTTCCTTTATAAATTACCCAGTTTTGGTTATTCATAGCAGCGTGAGAACAGACTAATACAAGAGTCCTAACTGGAAAAGGATCTCTTTCTCCCCACTCAATGCCATAGTGAAGTATAGATAGAGCTTGTCTGTTAGGTGGCTGTTTCGCAAACCAAGGACAAAATGGAAAACTGGCAAGTCATGGGCAATTTTATGCTCTGAGATAATGTAAAGACAATCTCCCCAATGTAGAGCACATTTCTGCAGGGATTGCTGGTTACATACTGTGATAGTTGTTCTTTCCTTCTGAATATCCTGATTACAGTTGAGCATATAGTAGATTTTTTAAAAAGACTTCATCAGACTCTTTTGTGACTCAGCATGGCCGTCTGACTAATCTCTGGCCGATGGGATTTAAGCAGCTTCTCCAAGTAATTTCCTTAAATGACAGCAAGCATGTGCCCTTTGTCCTTTTTTCTTTGTCCTTTCCTTCATCGTGCTGCCCAAAATGTGGGTATGATGGCTGGAATTCTAACTATCGTCTTGTATCATGAGGCCAGATTTCTACTTCAGAAATGTCAGAGCCATGAGCTAAAAGGATTCTGGATCCATAGGAACTTCAGGGAGCAAGCCATCTTACAGCCCTGGTTTGCCAACATTTGAATTCTTACTTGAGAAAGAAATAAACCTCTGTCTTATTTAAGTCACTGTTATTTTGAGTTTTTGTTAGCATCAAGCTTAATCCTAATTAAGACTTCCTGATGGCAGTTCCAAGAATATGTTTTACAAGAAATTATTTTCTCAATCTTTCTTTAACTATCCATGAAACTGAAAATGAGTACAGCTAATGTATGTAAAGTCCATATGATGTTGATATATTCTTTCAATATATATTATATAAGCAATTGCAGCAATGTCCAAGTTAGATTCAGTGCAAACCAAAGTGACCCAATTCTTCCTATCTGCTGGGTGCTGTGCTAGGCCAATGGAATTTGTCAATGATAAAGGTACAAATTTATTTTTTCTTTCCTTAACAAAATATTTCTTTTATAAAATTTTGTACCCTTTGACTAATAACTCCATTTCTTTCTCCCCCTGGTGCCTGGCAACCACTATTCTACTCTCTGCTTTTATGAATTTGATTATTTTACGTTCCTCACGTAAGTGGTATCATGTAGTATTTGTCCTTCTGTGTCTGGTTTATTTCATTTAGCATAATGTCCTCCAGGTTCATCCATGTTGTTGCAACTGGCAAGGTTTTCTTTTTTTTTTCTGTGAGTCTGAATAGTATTCCAGTGTAGGTATGTACCACATTTTCTTTATTCATTCATCTGATGATGGATATATAGCTTATTTCCATATCTTGGCTATTGTGAATAATGCTGCAATGAATATGGGAGTGAAGGTATCTCTTTCAGATCCTGATTTCCTTTTTTCTTTTTCTTTTTTTTTTTTTTTTTTTTGATATCTACCTAGAAGTGGGATTGGTGGGTCATAGGGTTGTTTTATTTATTTATTTATTTATTTTTGAGGTGGAGTTTCGCTCTGTCACCCAGGCTGGAGTGCAGTGGCACGATCTCGGCTCACTGCAACCTCAGCCTCCTGGGTTCAAGTGATTTTCCTGCATCAGCCTCCCGAGTAGCTGGGAATCCAGGCATGCATCACCACGCCTGGCTAATTTTTGTATTTTTAGTAGGGACAGGGTTTCACTATGTTGGCCAGGCTGGTCTCGAGCTCATGATCTCAGGTGATCCAGCCACTTTGGCCTCCCAAAGTGCTGGGGTTCCAGGTGTGAGCCACCGCACCTGGCCATCATTTTTAATTTTTTGAGGAACCTCTATGCTGTTTTCCATAGTGACTTATTAATTTACATTCTCACCAACAATGTACAATGGTTCCCTGTCCTCCACATGCTCAATAACAACTTGTTATCTTTTACTTGTTTGTTTGTTTATTTGTTTGTTTTATAATAGTCATACTAACAGATGTGAGGTGATATCTCATTGTGGTTTTGTTTATTTGTTTATTTATTTGTTTGTTTTATAATAGTCATACTAACAGATGTGAGGTGATATCTCACTGTGGTTTTGATTTCCATTTCCCTGGTGATTAGCGATGTTGAGCACCTTTTCCTATACCTGTTGGCCATGTGTATGTCTTCTTTGAAAACTGTTCAGGTCCTTTGCCCATTTTTTAATCAACTTACTTGCTTTTTGCTACTGAGTTGTAGAAATTATTTATATATATTGGATATATCAACCCTTGATCAGATATATCATTTGCAAATACTTTCTCCCTTTCCTTATGCTGCCTTTGCATTTTGTTGATTGTTCTCTTTGCTGTGCATAATCTTTTTATTTTGATGTAATCTCATCTGTCTACTTTTGCTTTCGTTGCCTGCATTTTGGTTTTATATTTAAAAAAATCACTGCCAAGGCCAATGTCAAGAAGTTATTTTCCTATGTAGTCTTCTAGGAGTTTTACAGTTTCAGGTCTTATATTTAAATCTTCAATCCATTTTGAGTTGAGTTTTTGGTATAGTTTAAGATAAAGGTACAATTGTCCAATTTGCATGGAGATATCCAGTTTTTCCAGTACTGTTTATTGAAGAGACTATCTTTTCCCCATTGTGTATTATTGGCACCCTTGTCAAAGATTATTTGACCATCTGTTAGTCTATATGTCTGTTTTTAAGCCAGTACCATACTGTTTTGATTACTGTAGCTTAATAACATATTTTTATTTTATTTTGATTTTTGTAGAGACAAAGTCTCAGTATTGGCCAGGATGGTCTCAAACTCCTGGTCTCAAGCAATCCTCCTGCCTCAGTCTCCCAGTGTGCTGGGATTACAAGTGTCAGCCACCACACCTGGCTTGTTATATATTTTGAAATTAGGAAGTTTGATGCCTCCTTCCAGTTATGTTCTTGATGAAAGTATGAGTTTTATACACAAATTTAATTTTTGGTTAAAAATCAATTAAATTACACATTCAAAGATAAGACTTTGAGGCATTTTAGGAGAGAAATGAGAAGCAAGGTACTATGCACATTGTAGTTTGGATAAATGTTGGTCATAGAGGTATAGACACTGAAAGCCTTTGCTTCACAATAGCTATGGTTCAGATGCTAAAGGGCTGAAAATAATTAGTCAGGGCTGAAATTAATAAACTACATAGGAATCACTGGATTCAATTCTATTTGTTTCACAGAGGTACTTCACATTACTAGGTGACTTTGAAGGAAAGCAAGTATTTTTCAGTTTTAAAATTAGAAAAATTAGTGGATGTTAGGCAATCTATGAAAAATTTTGAAGTAATCATTAGTAATTTCTCAATAGTAGGTAAATTCAAATGTTCATTCCCATGTTAAAAGATATGGAGGCGGCCGGGCGCGGTGGCTCAAGCCTGTAATCCCAGCACTTTGGGAGGCCGAGGCGGGCGGATCACGAGGTCAGGAGATCGAGACCATCCTGGCTAACATGGTGAAACCCCGTCTCTACTAAAAATACAAAAAACTAGCCGGGCGTGGTGGTGGGCGCCTGTAGTCCCAGCTACTCGGAAGCTGAGGCAGGAGAATGGCCTGAACCTGGGAGGCGGAGCTTGCAGTGAGCCGAGATCGCGCCACTGCACTCCAGCCTGGGTGACACAGCGCGAGACTCCGTCTCAAAAAAAAAAAAAAAAGATATGGAGGCAGAAAATAAAAACTAAAAATGATCATGGGAGTGGTGTTGGTAGAAACTGGTAATAACGTTCATATCCTTTAGCATGGTGACTACCCATCTACCCACACATTCATATATGGGAGTTGTTGATAGGTCTGATTTGTTTGGTTGGTGGATGTCATTTTCCAAGATACGTTGAAATTCCTAGAAGAAATAAGTGTTTTGTCAGGTGTGATGAACGCAGGGAAGGAAGAGGAAAACACGACAACATAGATGTATCAGTTTTCTCTTGCTGTGTAATAAATTACCTTAAAGCTTAGTGGCTTAAAACAATAGCATGTGATTCTGGAGGTTGACAATTTGGGCTGAGCTCAGCTGGGCAGTTTTGATCTCATCTTTTTCATGTGTCTTTTGCAACGCTGGGGTGACTATGCGGGTCTTCTGGGAGTTGACAGCTGTTGATTGAAATACCTGGACTTTCCTCCACGTGGTCCCTCATCCTCTAGAAGGCTAACATGCACTTATTCCCATAGTAGTAGCAGAATTTTAAGAGAAAGTGGGGCTGCGTGTGGTGGCTCACACCTGTAATCCTAGCAAGCTGAGGCAGGCAGATTGCTTGAGCCCAGGAGTTTGAAACCAGCCTGGGAAACATGGCAAAATCTCGTCTCTACAAAAATTACAAAAATTAACTGATCATGGTGTCACGGACTTGTAGTCCCAGCTAGTCAGGAGGCTGAGGCAGGAGGCTTCAGCCTGGGAGGCAGAGTTTGTAGTAAGCCAAGATCATGTCACTGCACTCCAGCCTAGGCAATACAGTAAGACCCTGTCTCAAAAAAGGAAAGGAAGGAAGGAAGGAAGGAAGGAAGGAAGGAAGGAAGGAAGGAAGGGAAAGAAAGAGAGAAAGAGAGGAAGGAAGGAAGAAAAGAAAAGAGAAAGAAAGAGAAAGAAAGAGAGGAAGAAAGGAAGGAATAAAAGAAAAAGAAAGAAAGAGAAAGAAAGAGAGGAAGGAAGAAAGAAAAGAAAAGAAAAAGAAAGAAAGAGAAAGAGAAAAAAGGAAGGAAGAAAGGAAGGAATAAAAGAAAAGAAAAAGAAAGAAAGAAAGAAAAGAAAAAGAAAAAGAGGACACATAAAAGGAAGGTATTCTAAGGATTGGTTTTGATCTCATCTTCTGTTCCTTCCACTGCATGCTACTATAGTTTCCAAAAAACGATGAGACCAGCCTTTTTGATGAGAGGAGCTGCAGTTACATTTCAAAGGGCAGAGATACAAAAAAGCGAGCGGCGTGGCCATTTTTCGATCAATCTACTATCATGAACAGTATTGGGAAGCTGAGGGAAGATGGTCTTGATTTGTTGTTGAAAAAATGTGTGGAGAAGTAGGAAGAAATAAAAAGAGGATACAGGCAGGGAGAAAGAAGGGCATCAAAGAGCAATGGCTGGTTAAAATGTGATACAAATAGCAATAGGGAACCCCAGAAGACCCTTAAGCAAGACAGAAATGTAGATGAAGCAGAGGGCATGTATAAACATCCGCAGAGTTATAGGAGACTTCTGGCTGAGGGCCTGGCAAGGTAAGTAGAGCGTTTGCATCTCTGAGTTTCTGAGTTAATGATGCCAGCAGTCTCTGGACCAGCCAAATTGTGGTGGATTTATTATTTACATTACAACTGCATTGTAAAATGAAAACATACGTCTATATTTTCAGTGCTTTGAAAATATCATTGAACATGCTGTAGAATTTTATATCCAGTATCAGGATGCAATTTCCCTATCAAATAAAATTGTTTGCTTTCTGTACTCTATATTATTATGGAAATTTCATAGTTTATCAGCTACACTGAAGTCGACTGAAATGAGTAGGCCACATATTATACACGCTGTTTTCTTCCACCCCTCCGAATATCCTGATTCCCTTTCTATTTATGCTAATATTGTTTTATGCTAATAATATACTTTTTCTGTTTGTCTGTTTTGATGCCATACAGCCTGATTCATAGGAGAAACGCAAATGTTTAAAGCTCTCTGGTGGAAATGATAGTGTTCTGAAATAACTCTAGCCAGGAAACATCTTGGTGGCACCCTCCAGTTTCACTTTTCCTCCTGCCTTTGTTGACGATGCATTGCTGAACCCAACAAATAAGAAGTTGCTTAGGGCCTGGTTAATTTTGCTGATTTCTGCAAAGTATGCCTGTGTTTGTTCCTACTGACCATAAGAGTAATAGTAACTTACTGTACAACTGGATAATGTTGGGGGAGACTCCCCTTTCCCAGAGCAATTGACCCCCTCCCCTTTTTAAAATTGCATTGTGACACCAGCACGTACCCAAATCCTGTTAGCACATAATGTTCTTATATTTCTAAGTTCCGGACTAACAATTTAATAGGGTGTGTCTCCCCTTAATGGTTGTGAAGCCCCAAAATTTTAAGGCTTATCCTGGAGAATTCTTGGCTTTGTGCAGGAAAGATTTCAATGCCAAGCTGGCGGTGTTAAACAGCAATATTTATTGAACAGTAGTGCTCCTTGAGGAACAGGGCTAACTCCTAGGCAGCAGGCCTACAACTTGCAATGTTTGGGCGATTGGCAACTGTATTTCTACCCACTTTCAATTACATGCAAATTAGGGGGTGGGTCAATGCAATTTGAGGGGATGGGTTATTTAGAACTTTCTAGGAAAGGGCAATAACTTCCAGGTCATTGCCACGGAAAGGGGTGGTAACTTTCAGGTCGTTGCCATGGCATTTGTAAACCATCATAGCACTGGTGGAGAGTCTCATCCTAACAGGCAATGAGGGCAGCTAGCTTTCCTCACCATCTGCTGGGTCCTGCAGGTTTCTTCACTTTATCCCCTTGGGACCTGGATATGAGTCCCGCTGGTGTCCTACCTCAGTTGCATGTTTTGAAAAATATACTGCATTAGAGCTTGGTAGCTCCTATTTTCTCTAAAAGTGATCTTCAGGTCTTGTGTCCATTTTCTCATTTTAATTTGCTGCCTTGCATTTGGCTGACTGTGGATTCTGAGCAGGAGGGAGGGATCAGCTGTCAAAGCAAGGAAAAGTATGATGGGAGGGTCTTCCCTGGTTAGGGGTCTAGGGGATAGTTATTTAACCCGTAAGTGTGAGAGGTTTTATAAAGAAAATATTCAGAAAATATCCGCTTGTGTAAAATAATATTTAAAGAACAAATGAATGTTTCTGGTAGCATGGCTTCATTATAAAGCCACGTCAGTTAATCCTTCTGGCTGAGAGCATGACCTTTGATGCTAGTTTCCACCTCTTCCTAGCTGCATGACTGTGGGCAAATATGTTAAACCTCAGTCAGTCTCAGTTTAATAATAACTCATAAGAATGTGTCAAAAGTTAAATTAATAAGTGTATTTGGTGCACAGTGCTTGGCATACAGTAAGCGCTCAGCACTGGCATCATCATCATCACTGTTGTTGTCATCATTGTCATTAACTAGCCTCCTCACATCTATTTTCTTATGCTGGTGTTCAAGGCCAAACTCCATCAATCATATGATGTTGACTAGTAGGTGCTAGGTACATAGCCATCAACAAGTTTATGAGAAATAAGGGAATGAGTGAATGAATCTATCAATCATATTGTAATTACAGTGGTGCAGTGGTGTGTGTCTGTGTGTGTGTGTGTGTGTGTGTCTTTAAAAGGAGGATTCATTAGCTGAGCGTGATGGTGAGCACCTGTAGTCCCAGCTACTCAGGAGGCTGCTGTGAGAGGATTGCTTGCGCCCAGGAGTTCAAGCCACTGCACTACAGCCTGGGTGACAGAGCAAGATCCTGCCTCAAAAAGAATAAATAAATAAAATAAAATAAAAGGAAGATTCAACCCAAATAAGTGGATAAGTGGTTTTGATGACCTATAAACGGTGGAATGACTAGTAACAAAAAACTTTCACCAGGAATTTATTGATGTGTTTGAAAATCCTAAATGGAAAACCAATAACAAGTAATATAAAAGCAGTATTGCCTCAAGGCACCCAGGCCCTCACTTGAGTTATCTCTGTCTCATCTCCCAAAGCTGCCCCTGAGGCTCCCCCTTTGGAATTCTGGGGCTCAGAGGAGTCGGGGTGGAAACAAATGCCCTAAAGAAATATTGCAATTAATGTCTTTACAGCTTGACTGTTTTAATAATGCTTTAAAACTTGTTTGACAAAAGGGCAATGTTCCTAGCTAGAGACTGAATTTCAGGCAACATATACATCACGTAATTCCAGACATGTCGGACATCACAACCTCAGGATAATGTGCCCTGTTTTTCAGGGAAAGAATCTGAGGAAGGCTGGGCATGGTGGCCCATGCCTGTAATCCCAGCACTTTGGGAGGCTGAGGTGGGAGGATTGCTTGAACCCGAGTTCGAGATCAGCCTGGGCAATATAGTGAGACCCCATCTCTAAACAAACAAACAAACAAAAATTTAAATTATCTGGGAATGGTGGCACATGCCTGTAGTCTCAGCTACTTGGGAGGCTGAGCGGGGGAGGATAGCTTGAGCGAGAGAGGTCAAGGCTGCAGTGATCATAGCTGCAGTGAGCTATGATCACACTACTGAACTCCAGCCTGGGTGACAGAGCAAGATCCTGTCTCAAAACAACAAAAACAACAAAGTACCCCCCCCCCCCCCCCAAAAAAAAAACACTGAGGAAAACTCTAAAATTATGAAGTACAGAAAGCATCAAGATTGTGTTCAAATTGACTGAAGTCTCTGACTTTCCACACTCTGGGCTCTAATCAGCCTCTTTCCCAAGACTTCCCAGGGTGTTATCCTCTTCCAAATTGGTGCATTCTCCTTAGCGGCCCTCCTTAAACAAGCTACTCTTGCTTTTAGGGACCTCTCTCCTTTCCCTGTTTAAATCCTATCCATCTTTCAAGTTGTAAGACGAATTCTCTCTCTTCTAGGATATAGTTTTCTACAACTCTCTCCCTTATTTAGATCCACAGTGTAGCATTTAATTGTTCTGTGTTAGCTTTGTCTTCCTAAGTAGGTCACGTTCTCCTTGAGGGCAAAGATTATGCTTTAGTTTCCCTTGTTTCTCACTTGGAGAGGCTGGGAGTGATAGATACATAGTAGGTGCTGATTAAATATTTGTTGATTGATTCCCTGCAAAGGGGTAGCTGCAAACTAAAGTTAAAGCACTAAACAAACCAAAGCAGTGATCTGAATCTCCCTTTGGGAAGATCCTCTTACAGGAATGGAAAAAATTCTTCAAAGAGCCTTGTCAGCTAATGTTCTTCTTTGAATGCCCTTAATTCTAATGAGATATCAGGTGGGGGTGGCGCAGGGCTGCAGGAGCACTGTTCTCCTTTCCTGAAGAGTTTGGGGTCAGCTACCAAGGACATTCCAGGAAACAGGGACTCTGGGGTACAGAGGCATGAGGGTAGGATATAAAACGAAAAAGGAAGTGAAATGCTTGTACACTCATGGCTACACACAAGAATGTGTAATGCACGTCTCTTACCCACAAACCGGAATGAAGAGAGGTTTGATCCTGCAGCTAGAAAATAAGAGAGAGAGAGAGAGAGAGCGCGCCCTGAGGCTCTTTGGGGTTAATAATATTCTCTAACGCTGGGGAGGGGAGAGCTGATAAAAAGTGCTTGTTTGCACTTAGCCACACAAAAGGTGACTGAGAATTAGCCTAAGCCTCTGTGCCTAGCCTCTTTATAATGTACTGAAAGTTTCATAGCTCTATGCGGGGCAGAGATTGGGCAGGGTACAATTCTTTACAAGACTAAAGCTTTGGGGCTGTAAGGAAAGGGAAAGGAATGAATGAGAGGCACACTAACAGGGTTGGGATAAATGGGTGCAGGAAGAGAAAAGCTGCTTCTTCCTTTTCTCTGCAGAGATGGAGGATGAGTGGATAGAGGGCTGTGTGAGCACACACACTTCAGAACCTGATGATGGGTAGTGGCTGAGGCCACGCATACAAACATGAAAACCACTGCTATAAGTTGATGCAGACGCATTTCTGATAGCTCAGCAATCTTACTATAAATAGGGAACAGTAGAGGCCATTCATTGTTCTGGAATTGGAGGCATGAGCTCACTGTCTTGCTTGAGATATTCGAACCAACATCATTTATTCATCTAAATATTCAGTAAAAGTGGAAAGTCAAGGATTCTCAGGTTATGGAAATCAGTGATACCCTCCAACAGAAATAGATATCAACTCTAGTCTTAGAGATGCTAATGAAAAAGTCAAATGATTTGGTGGTCCATTGGCTAACTTTTAGCAAGGTTGCTTATAAAGAATGTCAATTGCTTGTCTATCAGATGGGATGGTCCCTAATGTGGGTGTCGCCATCCTTAAGTGGAATTTTAATTTCTACTCTGGGTCCAAAATATTTCCTTTTGTAAAATAATTCCTTGGAAGTGATAATGGAACATATGAAACACACACACACACACACACACACACACACACACATTCTCTTCATCTCTCCTCTTGGATCTTTGACATTTGCTTCTGCTTAAAATCTCTCAGGATGGTTTCTGTATCTCTTTTTAAGGAGCGTTTTTTCCCTCTGCATATGAGGCTCAACCACAGGTTCTTAAATATTGTAAAACCACCCATGTCCCACAGGCACAGCTGGGAAGACTGTTGGGTGATTCTAAGAAAGGAAAGCAGGCAAGGAGAAGAGGTTAGGACATTCTTGATGGGGAAAAAAGCCATAACCAATGTCTAGATGGTTGAATGTGCAATAAGCTGCCTGCTATTACCCTGGGTTCCCAGGGGATATTCATAGCACAGAATATTCCAGGCAAAGTACTAGTTTGGTTTCACCCTTGCTCTGTTTGGCAGTCCAGCAGTGCATGGTTAGGGGAGGTCTCTCCAGCAGAAGCCACTTTCAGATGTGACTTTTCCTCACTACTTACATTGAGAAAGAAGAGGGCAGAGTAGAGTAGGTTGGAAATCTAAGAGCACAGTGCTCAGAGGAGAGATGGTGGGAGAGAGAACCCAGCCCCAGGCACTCTCCTTTATGACTTCCAGAGTCTGCTAGTGCCACAGTTCTCAAGTGTGCTCTGGGGAGCGGAGGGGGGTCCTCTGGAGGTCCCTTATGACTTCCGGAGTTCACTAGGGCCACAGTTCACTTAGGGACCCTCTCAGGGAATGTGTGAGGCCATCCCTTTTCCAACTGCGTAGTCATGTGAAGCTGAATTTTCTTTAGATATACCACTAAGACAACATATTGCAACAAAGTGAATGCAGAAGTGGATACGAGAATCTAGCTGCCTTTTCTTAACATAGGTGTTAAAGAGACTTGCAAAAATGCAAATAATGTTACTCTTCTCATAAATTTTTTGCTTTGGAAAATACAGTTTTTTAGGTAGAATAAAAATGCTATTTATGTTATCTATGTGTTATGTACCTTAGCATGTAATGGGTTTATTGTTCTTTTAAAATAAATGTCTACATGAATGTTTAAAGTTTTCTTACTCTTTTAATTTCCCTTCCTTCCTTCCTTCCTTCCTTCCTTCCTTCCTTCCTTCCTTCCCTTCCCTTCCTTCCTTCCTTCCTTTCTTTCTTTCTTTCTTTCTTTCTTTCTTTCTTTCTTTCTTTCTTTTCTTTCTTTCTTCCTTTTCTTTCTTTCTTTCTTTTCTTTCTTTCTTTTCTTTCTCTCTTTCTTTCTCTCTCTTTCTTTCTTTCTTTTTTCTTTCTTTCCTTTTCTTTTCTTTCTCTCTCTCTTTCTTTCTTTCTTCTTTCTTTTCCTTTCTTTTCTTTCTTGACAGAGTCTTGCTGTGTTGCCCAGGCTGGAGTGTAGTGGCACAATCTCGGCTCACTGCAGCTACTTCCTTCCAGGTTTAAGCAATTCTCCTGCCTCAGCCTCCTGAGAAACTGGGATTACAGGTCCCAGTCACCATGCTTGGCTAATTTTTGTATTTTTTGTAGAGACAGGGTTTCACCATGTTGGCCAGGCTGATCTCAAACTCCTGACCTCAAGTGATCCACCTGCAGTGGCTTCTCAAAGTGCTGGAATTAACAGGTGTGAGCCATTTTAATTTCAAATATAATCACTAATAATCTACATAAATAAAAGCTCTTTGGGATTCCCAATAATCGACGAGTGTAAAGGGGCTCTGAGACTAGAGTTTGAGAACCTCTACCTAAGGAAGAGCTTACAAATTCCAAAACCATGGCAGGAATGGTGATCCTTAGAGAAGACGGATTCATTCTAGGGACATGTTAACTGTAAAAAGATCGACTCTTCCTCTCTGAACCAACAGCCTGTGTCTACTCCCAAGTGCAAGTGTCCTGAGAGAGGTACGGCTGCATGCCTGCCAGGGAGTTTCCTTCCTTTACTTCACAGCACTGCTTGATCACAACATTTTCTTCCTTATTGGCTCGAACACAAGGACACCGCCTACCTCATGTCTTCCTTCTTCCTGTGGATGTCCAGATGAAGCACTCCACACTCCTTTGAGTGAGTTTAACAAGGAAGATGTGTGCTTAGTCCAAAGGTTTAATCAAGAAATGAAAGCAGAGACAATAAAGTTTTGGTCTTGGTTCTCCTGTTGGCTTCAGAATGAACATAATTAAGATGATTAACGATCAACTCAGGCCTGAAAAATGAATAACTGTAGGTCGTGTTGCCATGAAGTTACGAAGAAAAAGAGCTCTTCAGAGGTATACATGTTCCTGGCCACTCTGCTTCTTAGGGTGGAGTTAGAGGACTCCCCGCCCTCCTTGTCTGCGAAGGAGGAGGTGCGGCCACACAGATAAAGCTGGTCTGAAAAGAGCATGACTTTATTTGTTCTGGGGCCAGGTGAGCTTGCAAATCCACAAACTCAGGATCTGGCTGACTTAACCACCCAGCACAGGTGTCTCTGGAAAAAGCTGGCCACCACCCCTGGGTAGACCCTTTCACCAGTTAGCAAAAAGGTAGGCGCTGAGTCAACATCACCAAATTATTTTCCCTGAATTTCCCAATTAGATACTTTAGTCTTTCTTTGCCGGCAAGGAGTGAGAATGTGCAGAAGGCAAAGCGTGTTAATGCTGGTGCAGCTCCCTCTGCTTGGAAGGAGGCTCAGGAATCAGGTACAAGTCTTATTGCCAAGCACATGCCTTCATTTGTCCAAGGGCCACTGAGTGCCTATCTGTGGCACTGACCTAGTTACAGCTTCTGAAAGAACCTGTCTTAAGCAGGGAGCTTGAACTGGGCACTGGAGGAGCTAGGAGGCAAAGGACCAGCCTGTTCACTGGCTAGAGAAATCCAAGGCTGATATCAGAGATCACATGATAAATACCAGGCAAGAGGGCTGAGAGATGGGCATCAAGGTCAGCCCCGGAGCCATGAGCTCCTTACATATGTGAGGAACTAGAAAGGGGTGGTGTTCCAGACAGTCGTCTTGCTCCCTGGCTTCCACACTCGCAGCCTACCTCTGGGAGCCGGCGGGGTGTTTTATACACAGATGAGTAAGGTTTGCTAACAGGGCCAAGGATAGAGTGATCATAGTTGTGTTTCACGAAGATAATTTGTTAGGTACCTACTACATGCTAGATGCAGGTACTAATCCAATATTGTACCTGGGTTGCTAAGATTGCAACTTCCCAAGACCCCTCCCTTTCTGGGGGACAGAGTTAGGGCACTTCGTAATCTTCCTCAGCATCCATGGTAACTTGGCTGCTGCCATTGCTTTGGTCGCAGCTGTGGCCGACTCTAAGCTTCTTTGATGTGGATGTTCTGCTCTGTTCTTCCTGTACTTCTGTTTCTTGTGTGGCTGCCTTTCCTCATGGCCAGTCCTCTTTTACGCACCACTACTCTAGGTCCAGCATTCTTTTTTATTTTTTATTGAGATGGTGTCTGGCTCTGTCACCCAGGCTGGAGTGCAGTGGTATGATCTTGGCTCACTGCAACCTCCATCTCCTGGGTTCAAGCAATTCTCCTGCCTCAGCCTCCTGAGTAGCTGGAATTACAGGTGTCCACCACCATGCCAAGCTAATTTTTGTATTTTTAGTAGAGACAGGGTTTCACCATGTTGGCCAGGCTGTTCTCAAACTCCTGATCTCAGGTGATCCACCTGCCTCAGCCTCCCAAAGTGCTGGGATTACAGGAGTGAGCCGGCATGTCAGGTCATGGTCCAGCATTCTCAAAGCTGGAGGGTATCCCTCCTCATTCCAACTAATTGCAACTCTTGGGCAATCAAAGAGTCTTGCTTATTGTGTTTGGTAGTGGTTTCTGCCGAGACACGTGGAGAACGGGTTCTCCAGAATCAGAGCAGCTGGGTTTGTAAAGGGCAATTTTTGATGGCACAGCGACTTGCTGAGGGAACAGCAAGAATTCTTGAATTCTTCACTCACTCTGAACCAGGGTCTGAAGGTGGATCATGTGTACAGTGACCACATAATTTGTGGTCCGAGCTGAGATAATTTTGAGAATGAATGGAAGTGCTATGAATAATGACACCAGTGCAACAGGGGTCCCTGAGATTGCCGTTCTGTTCTTCCTCACGTGTGCCTGATCTTTTTAGGGGTAGTGTTCGGTGATTAGTCTGACAGTTTCTTCTTCCTTTTTCTTTTTTTGGTTTAAAGACAGAGTCTCACTCTGTCACCTAGCCTGGATTGCAGTGGCACAATTATAGCTCACTGTAGTCTTGAATTCCTGGGCTCAAGCAATCCTCCCATCTCAGCCTCCTGAGTACTTGGGACTACAGGCAAGCCACCACCACACTCAGCTAACTTTTAAAAATTTTTTGTAGAGATGGGGTCCTGCTATGTTGCCCAGGGTGGTCTTGAACACTTGAGGACTGAGCTCAAGCAATCCTCCCACCATGGCCTTTCAAAGTGCTAGGATTATAGGTGTGAGCCACAGCACTCAGCCTGACGGTTTTCTTATGTCCTCCCAGGAAAACCTAGGAAGTTCTCATGTGAATCCCATGCCTGCTGAACTGCTCAGATAAAACAAAAATAGTAGCTAACATTTATATAGCACTTACCATATGTTAAACACTGTTCTGTGTGTTTTGCATTTGTTAGCTTATTCAATCTTCCCAATCCCATGAGACTGGTATTCTATTTTTGTTTCCATTTTACAGATGGAAAAATAGGAACACAGAGGTTAAACAGCTTGTCTAAGCAGCAGAGCCAGGATTTGAACCTAAGAGGCTCCAGAGCCTGTGCATATGAACACTGCACCGTGCTGCCTCTGCCCCGCAGCCTTATAATTTAGTTCCAACCAACATTTATCGAGGACCTGCTACGTGCCTGGATGTGTGCTGGGTACTAGTGGTGCCAAGTCTAATGGACATGATGCCTTCTATGGTTCAGTTCCCTATCAGGGAAGATGAATGAGGCCTGCCCTTGTACTGGGAAAATAATCTCTAGGGTGTCCTGTGGGCAAGGCCAGCTGTACCATCATGCAACATGCAGATTTACATTCAGCTCACAGGTTATCGTATTTGGATGGCTACTGCTGAATGACCTTAGTTCTCAGTTCTCAGACTTCTGCGTTATGGGTTGTCCTTTGAACCCATAATTAAAATCTTTCAATCAGAGGAAATGCTCCCAAAGCAATGTGCACTATTTATGAAACTACCAAGGGAATGTTCTCAGTAGACAAGGAAGGTTAATGAGAACACACTGGTGGCTTCGTTTGTGACTGCCTCTTGGCAACCCCATGCTGTTACCCCCATCTTGTTTTAGAGGTACACCAAACATCTTGTTTTGGGGACTTTGCAGAAAGAAGAGGGGAGCAGACTGTCCAGGGACAACAGTTTTTCCATTTATTTCCTTAAGAAGTACGATGTATAGGATGGCGATGTGCAATTCTGACTACCTTACTATGGTTTCTTCTAAGAATTCATGATGTTGAAACACAGGCGTTTGAATAAAACAAGGGGAAGGTTTTCATCTTGGCGAGGTACAAGAGCTTTTTTTTTTTTTTTTTTTTTTTTGGCACAAGCGCATCTGTGAGAAACAGAGCGCTTATTGTTCAGCATATCAGGGCTCTGTGCTGGTCAAGGAAATGCTGATGAAGTACTTATGCTCAGTGGAGGGGTGAGGAGTGGGAGGTCCTCATGAGATGGGTTTATTTAGCCTGCCCTTCCAGAGAGCCTTCCAACCGTGTAAAGACGATGCTGTATGTGTGCATGCCTGTGTGTTTAAGATTAGAAAAATTACAGAAATGTACAAGAAGCCCTCGTGCCCTGACTGTCCCTAGTTCATGGAATTGTTTGCCTGCTTTGGTTCACATCGTGCTGCACTATGTACAAAGCGCACGAACATACCCTGTCTCATCCAAGATGGTTTTATTTGAAAAACTTTGAAGGAAGTTAGGATGTTAAAACAGTGTGTTTCCAAATAGGGCATTTCTCAAGCACGGCTTTCCCTAAATGAAGGAGTATGTAGTGTGTTGAAGCTAACTTGTTATCAAACCAAGTTGATCGTTGTTCATTGAGTGCCCATCTGATGAGGGTCCGTGTATTGAGCACTCGGCAGGGGTTGGGGATTGGCTGGTGATTAAATGGATCATACCACCTTATACTGACTCACGGAGGGGGGTGCTCATTAGCCGTTTTACAGATGGGGAGAGTGAGACTCGGAGAGAGTAGACAACTTTTTCTAAAGTAGTAGAACGAGGATCCAAGCCCAAGCTGGTCAGGCAGCAAAAACTAGACATGGGACTACCATGTTTTCTCCTGCACATGCTGAAGGGACCTTTAGATGAAGTTCCCACAGATAGGTTCACATTCAAGTTAATGAACTTTACACCTGGGATAGGAAATTCCTAGAGAATCGGGTAAAGTGTGTGTGTGTGTGTGTGTGTGTGTGTGTGTGTGTGTGTGTGTGTGTATGTGAGAGACAGACATTTGCTAATACAGATTAAACATAGTCATAAATCTTAATAGATTTATTCTCCACACTTTATTTTATTTTTGAGGCAAGGTCTAACTCTGTCACCCAGGCTGGAGTGAAGTGGTGTAATCATGGCTCATTGCAACCTGGACCACCCCAGGCTCAGGAGATCCTCCTTAGTAGCAAGGACTACAGATGGGCACCATCAAGCCCAGCTAATTTTTTTATTTTTTATTGTAGAGACAAAGTTTTGCCATGCTGCCTAGGCTGGTCTTCAACTCCTAGGCTCAAGCAACCCTCCCGCCTTGTCCTCCCAAAGTGTTAGAATTACAGGCATGAGCCATCTCACCTGGCCCTCCACAGTTTATTATAACATTTTTCATATGGATAACAAAGTTGAATGAATTATATAGTGAACACATATACAATGGAGTGTCTGCTATTAATATTATACTAAAGCGATTTTTATCTAGCTATTATCAATCATCTATTTATCTCTCTAATTTGTCTATTCATCTATCCATCTATGAGTCTATATTTTTGATGCATTTCAAAGTAAATTGCAGACATCAATACACTTAACCCTAAGTACTTCATAATGCACATATATAACTAAAGTTTAATATATGTTTACAGTTTTTTTTTCTTTTGATGTGGGATGTACACGCAATGAAATGCACCGGTCTTGAGTACATATTTACAGAGTTTTGATAAATACTATGTAACTCAAATTTCTCTCAAGATATAAAATGTAACTATCACCCCAGAAGGTTCCCTCACACCCTTTCCCAGTCAATTTCTGCCTCTCTCCAGCCCCACCCCTCCAGAGACAACCACTGTTCTGACTTTTCCACCAACGACTCTTTTTTTTTTTTTTTGAGACTGAGTCTGGCTCTGTCGCCCAGGCTGGAGTGCAGTGGCCGGATCTCAGCTCACTGCAAGCTCCGCCTCCCGGGTTTACGCCATTCTCCTGCCTCAGCCTCTGGAGTAGCTGGGACCACAGGCGCCCGCCACCTCGCCCGGCTAGTTTTTTGTATTTTTTAGTAGAGACGGGGTTTCACCGTGTTAGCCAGGATGGTCTCGATCTCCTGACCTTGTGATCCGCCCGTCTCGGCCTCCCAAAGTGCTGGGATTACAGGCTTGAGCCACCGCGCCCGGCCCAACGACTCTTTTGTGTGAGGCTTCTTCCATTTAGTATAATGTTTTGACATTTATCCGTATTGCTGTGGGTAATGTTGTTTATTCCTTTTACTTGCTGATTGATATTTCATTGTATGAATATTCTATAGTTTGTTTATTCATTTTTTGTTGATGGACTTTTTCTAGTTTTTGGATTTCATGGATAAAGCTGTTCTGAATATTATTGCATAAATCTTTCTGTAAATATATGTTTTTGTTGCTCTGGGTAAATGCCAAGAAGTAGAATTGTTGGGACAAAGGGTAGATACATGTTTATTTGTATAAGTAACCATCAAAACTTGGCACAGTGGCTCCGCCTTTCCAGTCCCACCAACAATGTATGGTATTGCTCCATGCCCCTGTTGGTGTTTAGAGTTATCTGTCCTTTTTAATTTAGCCATTCTGGTAGGTGTCTAGGTAGAAAATTGATGTTGATGACAATGGCAATGGTTATGTTAGAGTGATAGATACCTCTCTGTAGCAAATTGCTGTCGATATTCCTTAGATTTCACTTGGAAGCTCATCATTTTGGCTATTGGGTCTGCTCTGAACTCTCTAAGTACCCACTCTAATGTTTTCTGATTGACAGATGGAAGTGCTCCCGGGCAGTACTGATTTTCAGGCTAATGCTCCTACTACAATCAGCTCACTTAGGGCTTCTTTGTGCAGTCTGGATGTCAGCTTTAACCCTTTGACAGTTCTTCGCTTTACTTCTTTGTCAGACAAACTTCTTAAACCAGATTGCAATTTCTCTTCTTTTTCAGAGTTTTCACCTGGCAAAACGTTGATGATTTACATGTCAAAAGAGGCAGACTCCACATAAAATGCTGAACAAACAATTTTGAGGACTTAGACCTTTCTTTTCTGCCATTACTACTTCTCAAGCTGCTTCTGATTCCCAGAGAATGGGATGGAAAAAATGAGGTAGGGGTTGGAAGGACAGGCCTCTGCTCTTACGTGTGCAGCTATGCTTCTGGGTCTCTTCATTCGTGTTGATTGGATGCCTTGAATTTCTGGGGCCTCAGTTTCCTCACTTGTAGAACAGGGCGGTTGGAAGAAATGGCATTTAGGACTTTCTTTCTGAAAGTTCAAAACTAACTTTCTATGTTGTTAGAAGTTAAGAAATTTCTTTTTTTTTTTTTTTTTTTTTTTTTGAGACGGAGTCTCGCTCTGTCGCCCAGGCTGGAATGCAGTGGCCGGATCTCAGCTCACTGCAAGCTCCGCCTCCCGGGTTTACGCCATTCTCCTGCCTCAGCCTCCCGAGTAGCTGGGACTACAGGCGCCGCCACCTCGCCCGGCTAGTTTTTTGTATTTTTTTAGTAGAGACGGGGTTTCACCGTGTTAGCCAGGATGGTCTCGATCTCCTGACCTCGTGATCCGCCCGTCTCGGCCTCCCAAAGTGCTGGGATTACAGGCTTGAGCCACCGCGCCCGGCCAAGAAATTTCTTAAAGCTTGGAGGTGAAGATACTGCTTTAAAAAATTATAAGTAATTCTTTAATATTTCCTACACCTTCTCCAATGGCTTAATAATAACCTGATATATTCATGGAAACAGGTCTCACTTTTATATTTTGATTTAAGGGTTTCCTTAATTATGCCATTTACTGTTTTCAGATGCTGCAGTTTCACTCCGGTAGGATTCAGTCTCAAACTGCAGAGGTACTGGGTAAGCTGGTATTTATTTTACATTTGTTCTGGGATTCTTTCAGACAGACTGGATGTTTGCACTGGACTCATTGACTTTTTCCCCACCACTTACATTGTCATTCTATGCTATTCAGTTGTATTTTATAATTGGGTAGTTGCAGTAATGAGAAAGAAAAGTATGAGAAATGATGTTCAGGTGGGCTGCAGTACTCTGTCTGTAGGCAATCATTGTGAAGCAGGAAGGAAGGGGATGGGAATAGCTGGAGAGAATTGGCTTAAGGGGAAATAGCCCAAATCTCAGTTAAAACAAGATAAACGTGGAAGAGATAGAATCTCCTGATAAAGGTGTGTTCCCTTGCACTGCCACTAATGCGCGGGAGCATTAAATGTGCGGGAGATTTTCTGGGGTTGTTATTCCCTGCAGTCTCAGGAAGAGAAAGTATCCCGGTCACAGAGGAAACCTTCAACTACAGACAAACCACAGTCCCCAAATCCTTTCAAGCTATAAGGTTTCAAGCACGAAATTCTTGAGCAAACACACCAGGTGCCTCTCTGCATTGATTGTGATTTTTGGTGCTAAACAGAGAGCATTGCAGATGATGCTGAAGGTCAAATGAAGGTGGAGAAACCGCAAAACAGCACGACGCACCACCCAACTGCAAGCTAATTGGGAAGGAAATGGTTTCAAACTGACAGACTGTGGCCTGATAACCGAAATCTCATAGGGACAAAAGGTTCGTGTCATTTAAAGGGGTAGCTTTGCCTATTTAAATTGTGCAAACAAAAGAAATGAAAACCCCCTCCTGGGATGGGAAGTTCTATTAGCAGATATTACCATCCTTGCTTTTATGCCCTCCTGTGTCACAAGCCCTGAACATGTGCTGCGTGTCCTCAGGCATTCATTGGTTAATTTACTTATTCAAAGTAAGGCAACAACAACAAAAAAGCAACAGAAAAACCCCAAACAAATTACATACTGGGGCACAGACAGCATTAAGATGCAGTGCACAGTTTTGATATGTGGGCTTTTAAAAGAAATGTGTTTGGTCTGAAATTGTACATATGTTAAACTCTGGAGAAAGTAAGACGCCTCCTACAGTGGTTCTTCTGGGAATTAAAAAAAAAAATTCTTTGAAGGTATGACTGTATTGAGAACCAGGGGTATTTGATATATAATATCAGGTACTCCACTGTGGCCAACAACAGTCAGTTTGGACTTGACTTTAATCAACGTTCCAGTAAAGGCACAGGAGAAGGCCAATTTTTCTATCATATGGATATGGTAGAAGTTAATTATATACTTAATTATATCCTTTGGTTTTGAAGTTTTTATGGAATTACTTCCAAAATAACCTTGTGTAATATATTCCCTTATATTTTAAAGCTGAGTTGTAATGAGTGAAATAATACAAAATAATTAATATTTTAAACTTGGCATTCAGTTGAGTCTTCAAAAGAAACCATTTGACAAGCTATGATGACAATACTTTGGGGTTGACAAGGCCTACATTTTGCTAATGGGAATATTAAAGTGTAGAAAGATTAATGAACATATTCATGTCATGAGAGAAGCTGAGGTAGGGTTCCAACCAACCTTTTTCTCTTGTCTCAAAGATTAATTAATGAGTTTTTTTCTGTCATGGACTCTGATAGTACCCGTGTATTTTGTGTATCTTAATGTACTTATTAGTTCAGCATCTGTGACATCATAATATTTAACTTTGGTTTGATGACAAGTACTTGTGTTTGAAAGAAATAAATATGAGCTAGAGTCAGAAAATGGTAAATTCACAGTTACTTCCCATTTTATGCGTCCGAATGGAACATTCTTTCCAGAACAATGCTACTACTAATACTAATAAAAAACAACCTTAAAGTAAAAAAAAGACTTGTTGCTATTGTAAAAAAAAATTGACACAATTTCCTTTGTGATTTATCTTTATTACATAATCATTGCTTCACAAGATTTCCCAAACTTGAGAGCATTAGACTCAAGAAACCTAAAGTAACCTGTAATATTTATTGTATTTAAAGGACTTTCCCATCCAGTTTAGCAGGCATGACAGGTCCATGGCACTTATGGGAAAGCTCTGGTCCATTTGAAGTTATCAATTGACCTACAGAACATTTAGAAACATACCAGTGATTGGTAAGTAAGCTTTTCTTAGGTAGCTATGATTTGGATGGCTGGCATGTGAATGCTAGCATTCCCATGAGAAATACGGGTTACCAGGCAAATTGAGTTTTATTAAACTCTGAACCCTGAGATGAGTACCAACTCTACATGCAAAAAAATAGTTATTTGAGGGAAAACTTTCCTGTCCTAAATTTCTCTCCTACCAATTTATCATAGTAGCAGAAATGACCAGTATTCACAGCCATTTCTTTGGTTTAAGGCTCTCTGTCCAGAAGGTCTCTATTAAAATGCAAATATGTTACTCAGAAAGGGCTACTCATCAATCCATTTGCACTTCAGGAAGGATTAGTTTATCAGATCAGAGGAGAGAAAATAAGACCCCAAGGAACAGGAGATAGAAAGCCTAGTCTGATTGGAAAAGAGGCTGGGTAAAGTATTTTCAACAGGCCCTTTGCTGTCTTGACTATGGGGCCTTTGTGAATTTATCTTCTATTGCTTTAAATATACCCTTGCTGCCATTGAAATTCAACTCTGCCTCAACTGTCCACTTCAATTCTTATCTTTTCTCTGCAGTATTTTTGAGCTACCTAGAAAGAAGTAAGCTCTCCTCCATCTGATTTCCTCACGTTCATTACCTGTATCATTCATTAGTCAAATCTTGTCTTTGGGCTGGTGTGATGGCTCATGCCTGTAATCCCAGCACTTTGGGAAGCAGAGCTGGGAGGATCTCTTGAAGACAGGAGTTCAAGGTGGCTATGAGCTGATTGTGCCACTCCAGCATGGTTGACATAGCGAGACCCTGCCTCTAAAAAAAAAAAAAAAAAGAGACAGGTGCAGTGGCTCATGCCTGTAATCACAGTGCTTTGGGAGGCCGGTGCTGGAGGAGCACTTGAGCCCAGGAGTTTGAGACCAGCCAGGGCAACATAGTGAGACTCTTAGCCCTATTTTTTAAAAATTTAAAAAATGAAAAAAGTAAAAAAGAAAAAAAAAAGAAAACAAAAAAACCTTATCTTTGTTGTGGACATTCTTTCATTTGTACGCATCTTATTCACCAACTTTATAGTCAGCTCCCAGAGCGCTCAGGAACCAAGTTAGTGTGATCTGAGGGACGAGAGAGGCTAACTTGGGTGAGAGCGGAGAGCAGCGACTGCTGCCTGTTCCTGAAGTATCCTGGGTTCTGTCATGATGCTTTCACCTGGATTCTTCCCTTTACCTCTTTCCTTTGGATTAGTGACTTTCTGGCTTTGGTTTTGGTTTTAATGTTCAGGTAGTCCTTAACCCCTTGATCCAGAGGCCACACACACTGTTACTTGTCAAGGCCTGAATCACTGCAGAGCCACTTTGCTAGTAGGGTGGCTGTTCCTTCATTCTGGTAGGCAGGTCTGTGCAATGAATGGATGCAGGTACCAGTACCACTCTGGGAATCACTATACCTCTTGCTCCTTGGTCATATAAAGGGGTATTCTGGCTCTAGCAGGACACTAGGTATCAGGTTCGGGCTTGCAGGTCAATGCTGTGACAGAATCATGTCATTGGAAAATAATCCAACTTCTGGTTAGCAGGTATAGCGACTCAACCAACCCAAGGCCTGGTTTAAAAAAAAAAAAAAAAAGTGAAGATTAGGGACCAGGAGACAGGAAGATCAGTCAGCTGGTTACAAAATTCTGGGATGCAATAAGCTTTGATAGGAAGCCTGTGTTGTTGATGCATTGTTTTTAAAATTTCTTATCTGGGTCATGTAGCCATGGCCCTCTTCAGCTGATTATATAGTAAGCTGTTGATACCTTATACTTCTTGATATTCTGTTAGATCACTCAAGATTGTTTGGTTGCATGCAAGACAATGACTTGGGTAACCTAACTAAAGAGAACATTTAAGGGCTTTGTAAATAAAAAGCTAGGGATAAAATTTTAGATGCAGCTTAATCCAAGAGTCCAAATGCCATTAGAACCACGTCTCTCCCATTTTCACTTCTCCTCTCTTCTGGGTTGACGTTATTCTCAGGCCCAAAGATAAACACCATCAGTGTCTGGCTTAGGTGGTTCTTACAGCACATGGTTGTGTAGCAGAAGGAAAATACTCTTTGTCACTCTCACTCTTCATAGCAATCCCTAGAAAGGGCTCTCATTGGTCTTACTTGGGTCACATAGTTGTCTATGCAGATAGGCCAGCCTGACTTGCAGGTCTACCATTTGCTGAGGACAGTGTTTTCTTTTTATTGACAACCCTGCCAGAGCTGCAGGGAAGAGGAAAGAGGCAGTCTTACAAAGAAACTGATATAGGGAACCAAAAAAGTAACAATGTCCAAATCACCCCACAAATGCCTTCACCTTATAGATACTTAACTAATGTGTGTTGATAATGATGATGAAGTATTTGCAGGAAAAGCAAGACTAGGGATCCAAAGAGGGGGATTCTGGGCATCTGGGGGCACATGAGGGTGCTGCTGGGGGTGTGGGAAAGGTCAAGGGCACTGAAAATGAGAAAAATTTTGCTCCAAAAGGAGGCTGGGAGCTAGGCACCTGTAATCCTATCACTTTGGGAGGCTGAGGTGGGAATTCGAGACCAGCCTGGGCAACCTAGTGAGACCTGTTTCTACAAAAAAACCAACCCAACCCAAACCAAAACAACCAAAAAGAGGCTTGGGTGAGGGATGTTGCTCATAGTGAAGATCCAACCTTTTTAATTTCACACTTTTGCCTGTGGCTGACGCTGACTGACAGGAAAGTATTTGCTGAGCCAAATGACTCTATAAAGATAACATGCTTTCCAGCAATTTCCTTTTTGGGGGGATGGGGTGACATGGCACACTTCCTGGTTTTGATAAATCACCCCAGATAGCAGGAGGCTTTCGTTTGCTTATATACTAGATCAATTTAAGGTCTCAAACTGTGTATTATAATTAGCAATGCAAACCTCCAGAGAATCATCTCTTACTCTAAAGAAAATATTGTGTCGATCTAGTAGAGTATTCTCATAAGCTTTATTTTTCCTCATCCCTTTACTGAGTTCTTTAGATGTCCAAGCTGACTGAGAAAGCCACTCTTTAGAAAGTAGAATCTGATGTTGAGATCTCTTTATTAATAAGCGTAGGCCCAATGGTTGCAGAATTCTCTTCTATGTTTAATGGCCCTTTATTAATTAGTCCTCAGCATCATAGAAAGAATAAAAATCAGACTATGGTTCTATGGGAGGAAGAAAAAAAAAATCTGTTGGGACAATCTGAAGTATTGAGACTCATTTTTTTTTTTTTTGAGACAGAGTCTTGCTCTGTCGCCCAGGCTGGAGTGCAGTGGCGCGATCTCAACTTACTGCAACCTCTGCCTCCTGGGTTCAAGCAATTCTCCTGCCTCAGCCTCCTGAGTAGCTGGGATTACAGGCGCCCACCACCACGCCCGGCTAATTTTTTGTATTTTTAGTAGAGAGGGGTTTTCATCATGTTGTCCAGGATGGTTTCGAACTCCTGACCTTGTGATCCGCCCACCTCAGCCTCCCAAAGTACTGGGATTACAGGCTTGAGCCACTGTGCCTGGCCTTTTTGTTTGTTTGTTTGTTGGTTTGTTTTTTGAGATGGAATCTTGTTCTGTCGCCCAGGCTGGAGTGCAGTAGCGTGATATCGGCTCACTGCAAACTCTGCCTCCCAGGTTCAAGCAATTCTCCTGCCTCAGCCTCCCAAGTAGCTGGGATTACAGGCATGCACCACCACACCTGGCTAATTTTGTATTTCGTGTTCACCATTTTAGCCAGGCTGATCTCAAACACCTGACCTCAGGTGATCCGCCCACCTCGGCCTCCCAAAGTGCTGGGATTACAGGTGTGAGCCACCGCACCTGGGGCCTCACTTCTCTTTTGTTGGAGCTCTTGGGAAAGTGGACACTTACTCTTCTCCACCAGTTAAAAGTAAGAGTACGTTCTGGAATGGGGTGAGTCCGCATGCGTGTGGAGCCAATCTGGAGGAGAGCAGAGTCAAGAGATAGAGAAAGGGACACTGAATCTTTGGTGACATTTTTGAAGCCCTGATCAAGCTTTCCTAAAGTCTACTTCTGTGTGCTAATTATGTTCCTTTTTCATAAGCTAGTTTGAGCTGGTTTTTCTCTTACTCCCAATCAAGAGTTCTGATAGTCACAACATGTAACAATAGCCTTCACCCATCAGACAGATGCTATAATGGTGAGGAATGGTTTCGTGAGTTAAGACCGCTAAGATAAGCATTTGAGGTCCAGCATTTATTTTCCCCTAATGATACTCGTCGCTTTTTCTTGACTTTCATATCACTAGGGTCCCATTCTGTGTGAACCTGCAAAAAAAAAAAAAGACCTTAATTAGTGAAATTTCATATCTAGGTTGCAGTGTGTTCAGAGAGGACTGGGCTCGACGCAGGCGTTAGGAGAAATGTATATTGGTCATCTTGAGTGTAGAATTTCTACAAATAAGAGCTGACTCTACAGAAGCAGTGTGCTGGGTTAGAAAGAGCCCTGGGCAGGAAGCAGCAGAGAATGGGGTTGTGCCTCTATTAGCTTGTGACTTGGGGATAAGGAAGTTAAGTGGCCAGGGTTCAGCTTTCTCATTTATAAAACGAAGGGCCTGAGTGAAACGGTTTGGAAGATCCTTCCAGCTCGGAAGATGTATGACTTAATGAACTGAAGCACCCAGTCAGCCCTTCCAGGGGGAGTAGGAAGCTTCTCAGCCTCCTAGGATGCCCCTAATGTGGGGCGCCCCATTGGGAGGAGGTTTCCAGTTTGCAGTGACTCACTTCAGAATGGGTAGACTGAGTAGTAATGGGCTTTACATCTGCATTCAGTGACTGCTCGATTTTTAATTTACTTTAATTTATATTGTTTTATTTTTCATTTTTTTGCGACAGAGTCTCACTCTGTTACCCAGGCTGAAGGGTAGTGGTGCGATTATAGCTCACTGCAGCCTCCAGTTCCTGGGCTGAAGCCCAAGATTAAATAGGCAGCTGCTATTTTATGAGGAGAAAAAGTTACTGTGGGTGAACACACTTCCCTCATTCGTTAATTTGAGGCAAAGAATCTAAAGGGTTAGCCCATTGGAAAGAGCACTAAGACTTGTCTGAAGTCAAAACACAAGTGAGTGCCGAGAGTCCCTGACACTTTGCCCAGGGCCGGCTCAGGACAAGGACAGATAGCCTGGGGCTGGCTGTCACTTGCTTCTGGGCTCTGCTGAGGGCTGCCCTCCTTGCACCTGTGCATTAGCAATGCTGGGTCCCCCCAGAGTGACATCCTTGCTGTGAGCAGCAGAAGCAGCAGGAGCTGTCAAAGGTGCTCTTCAAGGAGGCAATTTTTTTTTTTTTTTTTTTTTTTTGAGACAGGGACAGGGTCTCGCTGTGTCTTCTAGGTTGGGGTGCTGTGGTGAGATTGCATGATCATAGCTCAGCTCACTGCAGACTCAAACTACTGGGCTCAAGTGATCCTTCTGCCTAAGCGTCCTGAATAGCTGGGACTACAGGCACGTGCCATCATACCTGTCTAGGTTTTAAATTTTTTTTTTTTTTTTTACAGAGATGGGGTTGCACTATGTTGCCCAGGCTGGTCTCAAACTGCTGGCCTCAAGTGAGCCTCCTGCCTCTGCCTCACAAAGCGCTGGGATTATAGGTACGAGCCACCATGCCCAGCTCTTTTGTTTTTTCTTTTTAAGGATTGTGTTTCTTCTTCTTCTTTTTTTTGTTTGTATAAATTTAAAGGGTAGGCCAGGCGTGGTGGCTCACGCCTATAATCTCAGCACTTCAGGAGGCCGAGGCAGGTGAATCACTTGAAGCCAGGAGTTACCAGCCTGGCCAATATGGTGAAACCCTGTCTCTACTAATAATAAAATACTTAACCAGGCTTGGTGGTGGTGCATGCTTGTATTCCCAGGTACTGGGGAGGCTGAGGCAGGAGAATTGCTTGAACCCAGGAGGTGGAGGTTGCAGTGAGCTAAGATTGCACCACTGCACTCTAGCCTGGGCGACAGCGAGACCCTGTCTCAAAAAAAAAAAAAAAAAAAATTAAAGGGCACAAGTGCATGTTTGTTACATGGATATATTGGGTAGTGGTGAAGTCTGAGCTTTGAGCTTAACCATCACCCCAATAGTGTACCTTGGACCCATTAAGTAATTTCTCACGGTTTACCCCACTTGCACCCTTCTGTGTCTCCAATATCTATTATTCCACACTCTATGTCCATGTGTACACATTATTCTTTTTTTTATGGCTGAGTATATTCCATTCTGAGGCTCTTCCTGGGCTGTGACTCTCAGGGTGGCAGGATGCAGGATCCTTACCAGCATCTTGATTCACCACAGCCCATTCATCTCACTTTTTAAATTGAGATATAATTTTCATACTGCAAAAGTCACCACGTTAAAGTGTACATACAATCCAGCAGTTTTAGTTTATTCACGAGACTGTCTGATCATCAGCACTATCTAATTCCAGAACATTGTCATCATCCCAAAAAGAAATCTTGTACCCACTAGCTGTCATTCCTCCTTCCTGCCCTGGCATCTGCTAATTTACTTTCTGTCTGCAGATTTGCCTGTTCTGGACTTTCATATAAATGGAATCACACAATCTATGCTTTTTTGTGTCTGGCTTCCCTCATGTTCATCCATGCTGTAGGATGTATCAGCACTCTATTTCTTTTTATGGCTGAATACTATTCCTTTGTATGGATATATCGCATTTGATTTGTCTGTTCATCATTTGATTGACGTCTGGGTTGATTCTGCTTTGGGGTATTATGAATAATGCTGCTGTGGACATTTGTGTACACATTCTTGTTCAATAAAGGTTTTTATTTCTCTGGGTACAGTCCTAGGATTGGGATTGCTGGGCCATGTGGTAATTACATTTAACTTTTTTTTTTCTTTTTTTTTTTTTTGAGACAGAGTCTCACTCTGTTGCTCAGGCTGGAGTACAGCGGCGTGATCTCAGCTCACTGCAACCTCTGCCTCCCAGGTTCAAGTGATTCTCCTGCCTCAGCTTCCCAAGTAGCTGGGATTACAGGCGCCCACCACCATGCCTGGCTAATTTTTGTATGTTTAGTAGAAATGGGGTTTCACTATGTTGGCCATGTTGGTCTTGAACTTCTGACCTCAGGTGATTCGCCCGCCTCAGCCTCCAAAGTGCTGGGATTACAGGTGTGAGCCACTGCGCCCAGCCACGTTTAATTTTTTAAAGAACTGCCAAACTCTTTTTTACATCATTTATCTCTTTTTAACTGCAGGGGCACAAAGAAAAATGGAAATTGCTGTCATCTTTGGCTGGAAAGGATGGTGCTATCATGTTATTTTTTATGTATCTCTCTTATAGCACATTCTTTGCTCTCTGAGGTGATAGTCAATAGTGAGCTGGAAAGAATTTCCACAATGAAATTGGAAAGGCCTGGAACAGTGCCTTAAAATTTCTGAGTCCTTTGTTTTCTCATCTGTAAAATGTGCCCGGGATCGCTGTGAGTTGTGAACAAGACAACAGTCATAGAGCTCTTAGCAGGGGTCAATGCTAAGTGGCAATTGACTCAGTGCTATGCTCCTTGATCCTCTCCAAGCAAGGAATGGTGTCCTTGCTCTCTGCGTGCTCAGCACCTGGCAAGGGTCCTGACATTAAAGAGCTTGTTCAATAGTTGTTCAATGGATGAATCCATGATGAGGAGATGCTTGAAAGCATCCATGAGCAAGAAAATGCCTGCATGTAGTAGGTGTTCAATAAATGTTAGGCAATGAGATGAATGTATCAAAAAGAGCATTAAAACTGCAGGAAAAATGCTATTCTTAAAGAAGCTCCCAACAGAAATATTTTTCTTGGCATTTGGGAGACTCTGCCTAAGATCACTCATAGGGAACATATGTGCAGCTGTCTCTTCCCCTTTGAAATTAATTGGTCTTTGCTCAAGCTTCTGTCTGTCTCCATAGAGGAGGAAGTGCCTTCTTCTATTTCATGGCGTAGTAATCACGTGACATTTTCCTGTCTCTCATCATTGGAGCTGAGTAGTGGGAGGGCCAGAGAAAGCCTGTCTGACCTGTCTGAATGATACTGTTTGCTGCTTTTATGCCCGGGCATCCCGGGCCATGCTGGGATGCCGTTCTGGACATGCCAGGGACAGCCTGGCACACAAGGAGATAAGACAGTTTAGTTTAACACAAATTGAATGATTCCAGCCTCAAGTCCCAATCAAAGAGATTTACTGTGTTTTTAAAAAGACACGAATGTTGACTAGTGAAAAGATGCATGGAGACTGCACCAAGCAAGGAGCCTTATAGGAACCATTAAATCAATGTGGCTACAGCATATCTTAGTTGTGATCCCTCAGAAATATAAATCAACCTCGTACTCTGAGATTCAGATACGCTCTCCAGATAGCTGGCGCTTTTAAGAATGGCACAAGTTTCTGTTAAAAGACCTTAAAATGCACAAAAGATGTATCAATAAGAGCCAGGGCAAATTCCCGTTTATGAACAGGAATAATTTTGTCTGTTGTGTATACAGAGGTCAGGCAAAGTACATTTATTTATGTAACTCAGGCAGAAGCATCCTGTTGAGGGGAGGATGAGAAGGAATGGGGGATCCTGGTTTCTTACAGATGGTCTGTCCCTATTGATCACGTTCAAACGCTTGAGTCCCTGTTTCATTTTCTCTGGGAAGAAGGGACTCACTTATCAATTCACCACAAAATACGTCGCATAGCATGGGTTGGGCGTGCCCTTCTGGTGACAAGGAGCTCTATGCTGGGCTGATGGTGAGAATGAGGTGTCTTTTTGGGGAGTTTTGCGGGCTGTGTTGGATGATCTTATATGCGTAACCCCTGTATGGTGATCATTTCTTATGGGGAGAAAATGTGGGGCTGAAGGTGAAAGAAATTACTCTTTGTCCAAGGAGCTTACTGCACTTTTGTAAATAACACTTCAAATTGAGTGGGTCAGTATGGAACACTGCCTGGCATGGGGAATAAGGAGATGAGATTATAGGTTCACGGGGGTTTTTATTTTTTTATTTTTATTTTTTGCCACTTTAGAAGACTCACATGGTTTGACCTTGGACAAGTCACTTCCTTTTTCTGGGGCTCTGTTTCTTCTCCCCAGTAGGAGCATCTGACTAATCACTGCTTTCCAAATTGCTCTGTGAGAAGACCTAGGTTTTGTCAGATAATTCTGTGGCAGCTGGGAATGGGGGTAGAGGCAGGCACATGGGGTTCTGGAGCCCCAAACTCTCCTTTAAAGCAGTTTTGCTTTTCCTGTTCTATACTTTAGCATTCATTCCATGGTGTTATTTGCAAAATGAGATATCCTACTCAAAAATATTGAAAACCCACTGGACTTGTGTGTCTCTTACATTTCTTTTTCACTTTAAAATTTGGAGCCCTGCATCTCTAGCCGTTCCCTGCTCCCCAGGTCCTTTCTTTGTGCTGGGGGAGGTGAGTTGTCAAAATGAGGCTGTGGACCTACCAAGCCTTAGCTCAGTGTCACTGTGAGAGCCCATTTCTCTGATTCAGGACCTGCCACAAATGCGCAGAGGCTCAACCCATGGAAGGGGAGCTGAGGAGCCTGCCAGCTCTCATTACAAGTTTCAGGCATTCTGATGACCTCATTTAGGAATAGGTGAGTCTCTGCATCTGGCTGTTAAGTCCCAGGAACCCAGAAACTTGTCATTCTTTTAGGATTTACTAAAAGAAAGGGCTGCGTGTCTCACAAAAGAGGACTCCAGAGTGGTATGAGCGGGCTATTTTTTTGCTTAAAATATATTGCCTGATAGCCTGAAGGCCGGCTCAGGAAGAGGGCTGGGGAGGCAGGGTAACACCCTGTAACTGGCTGCTTGGTGTGTATGCTAATGAAGTGACCATCTGCATCAAATAATTATTAGTGGTCTCCCCTGACTGATCTCCATGTGCTGACACAGACTGAGAGGAGGTGTCCCCTTTACGGCCGCTGCAGCCCGGGGAGGGGAGGCTGAGGAGGAGATCATGTGTATTCCTCCACTTCAAGGCACACAACCTGCTGAGTGGACAGGTGCTGGCAGTGTGATGTCCATGGGCAATGAAGCCTGCCTGTCCTCCGAGCTGACATCTATATCTCCGTCGATCTGGATTTCGAAACTGACACAACATAAGGAATGTCACTCTCTATTACTCCATATTCACATTCGCCTCCATTGCGTTGGAAATCCTCTGAGCAAATGTCTTGATCACAACTGCCCTCTTCTTTCAGCTGGACGGGATAAGCCACCGCAGTGGGGCAGTGGTGTGTGTTATCAACCTTCTGGCTGTGTCTCCTGATTGTGGGTGCTGTCCAACATTTGCTAGAATGGTGAAATGATTGCAAATTGTTTTTAGGGTTTCATAATTCTGGCCAAGTCCGGTTTTTCCTTTGTTAGTGAAATAGAGTTGGCATTTAGATCAGATATTTGCATGCCTTCGTGCATGGCAAGTTTCATTTGTTACCTTTCAAAATAGTTAACGTCACTTTGGTACCTGGACACCAGCACAGTGCAAGTATAACTCAGCTCTGCCCATGCAACTCACTCTTGTCTCAGGTGTTCTGACTTTGGCTCCCCGACAATTCTTTCTCTGGCACTTTCTCCAGTCCTGAGAAAACCTCTGGCAGGGCAACTGCAGGCCTGACTGGGCAGACACCATCCAGTGAGTGCTTGTGTGAAATTTTGTACAACTAGAAGCAGAAAACCCATTTCTGTTTGCTGAGAGGAGCTAAGAAAATCTTTTGAGATTTTGAATTTGTGTTTTGTGACTGAGAGAACGAGATATCGAATGTACTTCCACTTGTGTTTTAAGGCAGGATTTTAGAAGGTCACTGCAGGGGAGGGGTTTTCTTATGTACAGGATGGCAGTTTCATTGCTTTTAAATAAAAACACATCTAGATATATTTAATGTTCCTTTAAAAAACAGAAAATAAAGAAAACCTTTTATTTATATCTATTTATTCTCTGTCTATCTATCAATCAATCATCTATTTAGCTACCTCTATCATCTATACATCATTCTAAAAATCCAGCACTAATATACTTTGTCGTTCTGGGTAAATACACTTCAGGACTTTTCTGGGAAGACTGAGAGACCTCAAATAGGACATATGCAGACTAGATAAATTTATTAGTGAAATAGTTAAATTCTTAATGAGAAATTTCATGTTTGACTTCCAAGTCAGTCGAAATAACACACTGGCTTTAATTATAAGCCTTTTATTTGCTTTCCATTTGTGCAGCTCCTTTATGTCATTATTTGAAACTAGGCTCTGAGAGGTACAAGAAGGTGGACTAAGCACACACAGTGTTCCCCTGTTCCAGGTCATTAGAAATGATAGAAATACGCACATACATGTGCATGTATATGCACACAAACATGTTAATACATACATATACATATACATGTATTCAGAGACTAGAGTAGGAATCTTCCCATGGACCATAAACTGTGAGGAATCCTGGCAAGGAAAAACAGACAGAATCAGGTTGAAGAAGAAGCTCCAATCAGAGATGCTCAGAGAAGGTACTCTTTGTTGGAGGTGGAGGTGGAGGACCCTTGAAGCAGGGGAGATTTGGAGGCAACTAACATGCCACATGCCCGTCTGGTGGTAGGTGATGGTTCCAGAAGGGAAACCCAGGCCTTTCCTCTCTAGTGGCCATATTTCCACCACAGTTTGTAGAATAAGCACAGGAGACTAGCAGGGTGTACACAGCACAAAGTAAGTAGAAATTTGGCTGCATCTTATTAATTTGAGCACTGTACTTTAGTTAAGTGTTTAATTCAGGATTAATTACAATTGTTTCTTTTTCTTGGATTTCATATTTTTTGCTTTAAGAAATTGGCTTTTGTGAGGTATAATTTATATGCAAGAAAATGGACCAATTTTAAGCAGACAATTCAATAAGTTACTTAGTTGTACTGTAAGTGTACAATTCTGACAAATGTATACAGTGTGTAACCACTGCTGCAATCATGATAGAGACATAGTTCCTCAGAAAGTTAAACAGAGTTATCCTGCAATCTGGTAATTTCCTTTCCCTGGGGGTGTACCCAAGACAAAAACATGTTCACGCAAAAATGTCTACACAAATGTCTACAGCAGCAAACTTTATCGCCCCAAAAAGTTCTCTTGTGCTGCTTTATAGGCATTCCTCTCCTCCTACCTCTTATGTATGACCATCACTGATTTGCCTTTTGTCAGTAGAGTTTTGACTTTTCTAGAGTTTTATTTACACGGAATCACACAGCGTGTGGTCCATTGTAATTGGTTTCTTTCGTCTGGCTTACATTTTTTAGATTCATCCATATCGTTTTGTGTATCATTGGTCTGTTCCTTCGTATTTCTAGGTAGTGGTCTGTTATTTGAACATACAGAGGTTTGTTTATCTGGTCAACAGTTGATGAGCATTTAGATTGTTTCTAGTTTTTGGTTCACATGAAGGTTTTGAATGTTAAATCTTGCATTCCTGGGATGAATGCTATAAACATTTGTGAAAACGTTTATTTTCATTGCTTTTGGATAAATACCTGAAAGGGATTGCTGAGTCATATGGTATGTGCATTCTTTAAACAAACTTTTTAAACTGTTTTTCAATGTGGTTGTATCATTTTATATTTCTGCCAGCAATGTATGATGGATGGTTCTAGTTCTTCCACTTCCCTTGTCATCATCCTAGTCAGCATCGTCTTTTAAATTTTAGCCATTCTATGAGTGTGGAATGGTATCTCATGGTTTTCATATATGTATTTCCTGAAAGGCTAATGATGGTAAACATATTTTCCTTGTTAATTTGCCATTTATATATCTTCTTTAGTGAAGTGTTTATTCTAATTTTTTGTCCTTTTTTTTGCCGGTTAATTTTTTTTTTTTTTTAAGAGAGACAAGGTCTCACTCTGTCACTCAGACTGGAGTGCAGTGGTGTGATCATAGCTCACTACAGCCTTGAACTCCTGGGCTCAAGCGATTCTCCCATCTCAGGCTCCTGAGTAGCTGGGACTACAGGCGTGCACAACCATGCCCGACTAATTTTTTAATGTTTTGTAGAGAGAGTCTCACTTTGTTTCCCAGGCTGGTCTCAAATTCCTGGCCTCCTCCTGCCTGAGCCGCCTAAAGCACTGGGATTACAGGTGTGAACCCAACCCTGTCCTGTTTTTAAGTTGGCCTGTCTTTTAATTATTGAGTTTTATAGATACAGGTCTTTTATTTGACATATATTTTGCAAGCATTTTCTCCCAGTCTGTGAGAGAAAGAAATTCACCTTGCTCCTGATCTTAGGGTGAAAATACTTAGTCTTTCACCATTAAGGATACTGTTTGCTGTAGGCTTTTTGTAGCTGCTCTTTATCCAGTTGAGGAAGTTTCTATTTCTACTTTGCTGAGAGCTTTTATCATAAATGAAGGCTGACTTATGTCAAATTCTCTTTCTGAATCTATTGAGATGAACTTGTGGTTGTTCTTTTTGCATTTATTAACATGATGATTATATCAATTGGTTTTTAATGTTAAATCTTGCATTCCTGGGATGAATTTCACTTGGTTATAAGGTGTTATCCCTTTTATGTATTGATGGATTTGATTTTCTCAAACTTTAAAAAAAATTTTAATGTTTATATTTATTAAGAAAATTGGTTGTAATTTTCTCTGATAATATCTTGTGTGGGTTTTGTATTAAGGTAATGTTGATGTCATAACATGAAATGGGAAGTATTGTATTCTTCTGGAAAAATTGAGTATAGAATTTGTATTATTTAATTCTTAGATGTTTGGAATAATTCATCAGTGAATTCCTTATGTGAAGTTTTCTGGAGTTTTCTTCATATGAATGTTTTAAACTATGAATTCAATTTACTTAATAATTTAATTTAATTCTTTATTGTGAAGGGGCCATTCAGATTATTGATTTCTTCTTGAATGAGGTTTGCATCTCAAAGAATTTTTCATTCCATTTAAGTTATCAAATTTATTGGCATCAAATTCATAATATTCCCTTATTATCTTTTCAATTGCTATCGAAAATGTAGTGATGGCCTATCTTTCAGTCCTGATGTTGGTGATTTGTATCTTCTTTTCTTTATTTTTCATCAGTTTGGCTAGAGTTTTATCAATTTGATTTATATTTTCAAAAAACAACTTTTGTTTCCATTGTTTTTCTGTTTTCGTTTAAATTAATTTCTATATGTACATGCATACACAAGTGAACACACGCAGACTTGTTTTATGGCCCCCAGTATGATCTATTCTGGTGATTGTTCTAGGTGTACTGAAAAAAGAATATACCTTCTGCCGCTGTTGACTGGAGTGTTTTATAAATGTCAGGTCAAATTCATTGATAGTGTTGTTCAAATCTTCCATAGCTATACTGATTTTCTGTCTACTTGATCTATCAGTTACTGAGAGAGGAGTGTTAAACTCTCCAACAATAACTGTGGATTCATTTATTTTTCCTTTGAATTTTGTCAATTTTTCTTCATATATTTAAAGACTCTGTTATTAGGTACATATATTTAGGATTATTGTGTCCTCTTGATAAGTGGATCCCTTTGTCATTATAAAATATCCTTATCCTAGGTAATATTCTGTGTTCTAAAAATCTGCCTTGTCTGATATAGCCATTCCAACTTTCGATTCGTGTTTTCATGCATAAAATTTTCCATCCTTTTACTTTTAACTTATCCATGTCTTACTCTCCACCCTGCCTTGCCCTGTCCTGCCTTGCCCTTCCTTTCTTTTCTCTGTCTCTTTCTCTCTTTTGACAGAATCTTGCTGTTGCCCAGGCTGGAGTGCAGTGGCATGATCACAACTCACTGCAGCTTTGACATCCTTGGCTTAAGTGATCCTCCCACCTTAGCCTCCTGAGCTGAAACCACAGGTAGCCGCCACCATGCTCAGCTAACTTTCTTTGTATTTCTTTCTTTCTTTTTTTTTTTTTGGAGAGACAGGATCTCCCTTTTTTGCCCAGGCTGGTTTCAAACTGCTTCAAGCAATCCTCCCATCTCAGCTGCCTAAAGTGCTGGGATTACAGGTGTGAGCCACCATGCCCAGCCTAGATTAATTTTTTTATGGTTTCATTTCATCTTTTCTTTTAACTTAGTAGCTATACATTTCCAATTTTTATTACTATTTATTGGTTATAACACTCTTGTTTGTTAGTCCCATCATTTCTGTTATTTCTTTGCTTGTTTCCATGTATTGATTTTCTATTGCTATAGAACACATTTTCTTGTTTCTTTTCATACCTTGTAATTTTTTAAAAATCAGATATTGTATGTTGTGAAGGTTATACTGTTACTTGCTGGATTTTGTGCACTGTTAAGTGACTTCGAATTAGCTTTTCTTTTTGATTTGCTTTTATAGTTTGTTAGGGCAGTTTCACAGCAATCTTTAATCTAGGTCTAATTTAATCTCGTTGTTAAGGTAATACCCTTTTGTGGATCCTACCCGATGCCCCATATTATGAGATCTTTCTGATTTACCAAGCCAGATTAAATAACCTGGAAGTTCTGGGTTTTCGTGAAACCATAAAGGATTAATTGATTTCAGTTAACTACTTTGCCTGGTGGAGTACAAATTATTTCCAGCCCTGAACAAGCTTTGGAAATTATTCTGTGTATCACTGCCGGTGATTCTTTTTCTCAATCCTGGCAATTTCTTCTCCTTCTCCTCTTCTTCCTCCTCCTCTTCCTCCTTCATCTTTGCAATTGCAGATCAGTACTCAGCCAAATACTTGAGGACCTTCCTTTATAGATACTGGAGTTCTCTCTGTATATACAGTCCTTTCGCTCCCGGTTTCTCTGCCCCTCAAGTTTTAGCTGCCTTGGCTTCTCTGATTTCTAGTCTCTGACTCTACAACTCAATAGAACTGCTGGTCTGTGTTTGGATTCATCCTCCCTGTCCTGCAGCCTGAAAATGGCTTTCACCAACTGTAGCTAGTGACTATCTTCTTGACATCACAGTCTCACACTGCCTGTTGTTTAATGTCTGAAAACCAGTCACAGGTTTTGTTCTATTTTCCTCTTGTTTAAGCAGGAGGATAAATTCAGTTTCTGATATTTCATCTATAAGCAGAAGTTGTCTTATGTGTTATTTTCTCTTGCCAAAAGCATTTTAGAGTTGGAAAGTAACAAGTTCAGGGGAAATTTAAAGGCACATCCTTTATCTTCCATCTCTCTGCCTCCAAACAGAACCTTTAATGTAGCCCACTGGCCTGCCACAACTCCAGAACTTTTTAAACTTGGCCGTATTGACAAATCAATTGAAAATAAAAAAGATGGGCTGGATCTGTTTACTACACACTGAGCTCCTCATGGACGTGTGCTGTTTGCCTCTAGGAACGCCCCACAGCGTGGCCTGATGCTTCTGAGGACCTACCAGAGGTGGTCCTGTTTTTTGGCTTGACCATTTTACATTTGTTTTTCAGAAGAACGAAGGTTAGCACTTATCCCTGTGCCTGAGAGGATCCTCTCTGAGAATATGTCTATTGAAACACTTGAGTGACAAGGACCATTAGTGGTAGCAAAAAAGCTCAAGAAATTTGATGTAAGTTCTCAAAAAAAATGTAATGTAAGTTACATTAAAGAACCACTAGGGGCAAAGGGAAGTGAATGTGTCCTTTCGAGCAGGACAAGTTGAAACAGCATGGTACACACATTTTGTTGAAATTTCATATTTTCTACTAAAAATTCCTGAAGACATCTATGGATTTAACTGTGTATGCTTCCGATTTTGAAATGGTATATTCCTCGTATTCAGTGGTTGAATGCACCCAAATCCCTGCTGTTCCTTGACTACTGCATAATGAGTTTTCAAGAGCTGGCCTGTGCAAACCCTGCTACACTTTGTCAGCCACGTATGGGATTAGGCGTATGTTTTACTCACTCTTTCTCTTTCCATCCTTAGCACTACAGAATAACAGGAGCTGACCATTTGTTACTTTGTTTTTGAAAGTTGCCCACATCTGTTCTGCTGGCTTCATGAGTGGATGTCTTCTCCATGGCAAGATTATAAATATGGTATGGTGATCAGGTCTGGAAGGTCTCTTGCATTTCCTCCGGAGGCTGGTACAGTGCTGGAGACAGAAAAGGCACTGGGCTTTTAGTGACTTACGAAGCTAGATCAAGTTAGCTAGGAGTTCTGGGTTTTCTCAAAACCACCAAGAATTAATTGCTTTCAGTTAACTACTTTTTTCTTTGAGTCCTGCTGTACAGAACTGTCTTCTATTTCTCTGCTCTTAGCTGCATGGGGTGGTAGGAGAAGGAGGGGGATTAGGGGATGGAATCGGTAGTCAAGTCCTTATCCCCTGTGTGCCCGAAGTAGAGGAAGGAGCCATGCTGTCATTTCTGCTAGCCATCCAGACGTCTTTGTGTGGTAAGGAGAGCTGCAGTCATTGCTTTCAGTTTACTAATGGGAAACAGAGACTGAGAGGGGCTGAATAATTCGTTCATGGTTATTTGGGTAGAATTAAGAGAAAGAGAGGACGGCTTTCCTAATTCCACTGCTCCTGCCATTGTGCTTCCCGTGTGGTCCAACAACTCAACTAAGTGACATTTGCTCTTTAAAAAGCGCAGATTTGCTTTTCTAAAGGGAGCACATTTTATGAAGTGGATAAATCAATTTAAGATGTCTGGTCAAATCAAGGAACGAGGAGAAATGGTTAGTGTTCTGAGCATAACACATGAGCATAACTCTGGCGAGTTCATGACAGCTCCTCCATTCTCCCTGACCACGAGCTCCACTTCAGCCTTCTTTCTTTGGGGGTGGGGAAATCTCAAATTGCATTTATCCCAGAATAATAATTAATGCCCTTGCAAAAATTAGTTTTCAGAATTCTATATGGAAAGCGTTCATCTTTATTTCCCCAGTATTTTAAAGGTGTCACTTTAAAAATCCTATGTACAATCTTCAGTGTAAAATAAGCCAGTGTGGTTTTGTAGATCACACACCATTCCATAATACAACTGGTCTACTAATGGGGCCTTAGACACCTGAGATACACACTGCATGGTGTTTCATGATTTAAAAAAATATTTTGTCATTCAGTGAAAGGCAAGAATAGCAACTTAACCTAAAAAAGTCCTTTTGATTCAAACTCCTACGTGGCCACTGTTTTCTATGTTCCATACCCAGTGTGCAATTAGTCGAGGTGTGTGCCTCTGAATTCTTCAAGGGTTAAAATTAAACATCCGGCACCTAGTAGCAAATGAGCAATTCGGTTGCTTTCTCTTAGGCCATCAGTCTTTTATAAGCCTATTATGAGACCAACTCTTCTCATTACCAGGCCAAACCTAAACTATTAAATTGAGGCTAGTATTTGAGTTAAGGGTGTTATTGTAATTGTTTTAAATTTTGAGACGGGCTCTCACTGTGTTACCCCGACTGGAGTGCAGTGGCACAGTCTTGGCTCATTGCAGCCTTGACCTCCTGGGCTCAAGTGATCTCCCTGTCTCAGCCTCCTGAGTAGCTGGGACTACAGGTATGCACCACAACGCCCAGCTAACTTTTGTGCTTTTTGTAGCGAAGGGGTTTCACCATGTTGCCCAGGCTGATCTTGAACTCCTGAGATGAAGCTCTCTGCCTGCCCCAGCCTCCCAAAGTGTTGGGATTACAGGCCTGAGCCACTGCGCCAGGCCTTATTGTAATCTTAACACATAAAAATGTAAGGCTTGGTTAAGATTAGGGGAATATCTTGAGCTTGGTTCTTTTGGGGGAGGCTATATTTCTATTGTAAAAATCCACCCCAATTTCACCAGAGGGAACTATCTTATTATAGTCAGGAAGATATGAGGGTGTTGTTCTTTGGAACTGGGCTGCCCAGTGCAGTCCCCATTAATCACCTGTGCTACTGAACACTGGAAGTATGGTTCATTTAGATTGATAGCCCTGGTTTAGCTCTTTTCCTGCAGTGGTGGGTTACTTCTCATCGTCAGAAAAAGCAGGCACCGAAGGGGAGTGGTCAGCTAAGCCAGACATAAAGCAACAGGAGGACTGAGCTCACTAAGTTTGTGGACTCTGAATTCTGAGTTTGGCCCTTGGGCTGTTGGTGAACATGGTCAACGCTCACTGTTTGAGATATCTTTTTTTTTTTTTTTTTTTTTTTTGAGATGGAGTGTTGCTCTGTCACCTAGGCTAGAGTGAAGTGGCGTGATGTTGGCTCACTGCAACCTCCACCTCTAGGATTCAAGTGATTCTCCGACCTCAGCCTCCCGAGTGGCTGGAATTACAGGTGCCTGCCACCCTGCCCAGCTAATTTTTGTATTTTTAGTAGAGACGGGATTCCACCACGTTGGCCAGATTTGTCTTGAACTCCTGACCTCAAGTGATCTGACTGCCTCGGCCTCCCAAAGTGTTGGGATTACAGGTGTGAGCCACCACACTCAGCCCCACCTTTCGAGATTTATTTGGGATATCTCTGAGTCTTTACTCTCTAGACTAATGCTGTTTAATAGAAATATAACATGAAATACATATATAATTTTAAATTTTCCTGTAGCCACACTAAAAAGGGAAAAAGAAATAGGTGAAGGTAATTTTAATAATAGATTTGATTCAACCCACTATACAGAAAATATTGTCGTTAAAAAATGTGCCAGGTGTGGTGGCTCATGCCTGCAATCCCAGCACTTAGGGAGGCCAGGGTGGGAAGCTATCTTGAGGCCAGGAGTTCAAGACCAGCCTGAGCAACATAGTGAGCCCCTGTCTCTACTAAAAATAAAATAAATTAGCTGGGTGTGGTGGCACTAGTTCTAGCTACTTAAGAGGCTGAGGTGGGAGGACTGCTTGAGCCCAGGAGTTCAAGGCTGTAGTGAGCCCACGATCATACCACTGAATTCCCACCTGGGAGAAAGACAGAGCCTCTTTCTCTGAAATAATGATAATAATAATAAAAGTAATCAATCACTATAAAACTTAATGAGATATTTTGCATTCTCTCTTTTGTTCTAAGTCTTTGAAATCTGGTGTGTTTTTATACTTACAGCACATTTGAAGCTGGACCAGTCACTTTTCAAGTGCTCAAGACCCATACATGGCTATACAGGATGGTATAGACATTTTGACTTTAGTCCTCAAATAAGCAAGAGGAAGACATAAACCTGAATCTAGAATGAAGGAAAAACATCTCATAGTTATATTCAAGCTGATTACAGATTATACTACAATGTAAGTACGGACTTCTAAAAAACGTTATGAACCTAGATTGTTGTATATGTCTAAAATCTAACTGGAGGTAAAAGGGGAAATAACTAGTTATCCATTGATCACCTAAGGTATGCTAGGAACTATGCTTGTTGCTTGACACATACTGTTTTACTAAATCCTTACAATAATCTTATGACTGTTATTATTGGCCCCAGTGAAAATTAACAAAATTGAGATGCAGAAGGAGTAGAAGCTTACCCAAAGAATTACAACAAGAAATCCATACTAGAGCTAGGATCCTGCCTGAGTCCACGCTGCCTAACTAGGTGACATAGCTCCATTCATTCTGAGCTCTTAGATCACCCTATATCCAAGTAAATTTAACCTTCATTTGACAAAAATATTTGCCTATTAAGCCCTCTAAAACAAATCCAGAAAACATGTACACCACATAATTTTCATTTGTAGTTTTTACTTTCTAAGTTTTATGGCCTTTGATATCTTCAGGAAAATGTGAAGAAAAACACATACATTCATCTTGTGAGTAAATAAATAGATAGATACGTGGATATAAAAACAGACCATATTTTGTGGATGGGAAATATTACTGACATACTGCTTATAGTTAGATGCTGTTGTTGGATGACATTGGGCAAGCTCGTCATGTGTCCTCTGATGTCTCCCTTGTCCTTTATCAACTTACCTCCTTGCTGAACACTTTCAGAGTTTCTTGTATGTTTATTGGCTACTGAATCTCCTTCCAACTACATTTTGTAGAGTCTAGGAAACACAGTTCTGAAATTTAATCCTGGTTCGTTTGCTAGAACTCTGGCTTTTTTTTCCCCAAATAGTTTGGTTTCTTATACACTAATCAGGACCATTTTCCTAGTTGGAAAAAAGCAGACAGGAGGCATGGTGGCAAACTGGCATAGTGGGTGGCCCTGAGGCGGGTGCATGGCAGGTGAGGACCTCTGGACCTTGAAGGACTTAGGGAGAGAGCAGAGGTTTCAGAAGAAAAACAACAAATCAAACAGACTCTAATAACATACAAATGAGCACCAGCCCATATTGTTGTGGAAAGTTGGGTACTCTTTTTTATTTTATTTTATTTTATTTTTATTTTTTGTAGAGATGGGGTTTTGTTGTGTTGCCCAGGCTGGTCTCGAACAACTGGGCTCAAGTGATTTGCCCACCTTGGCTTCCCAAAGTGCTAGGGTTACAGGAGTGTGCCACTGCACCCAGCCAGGTACTCTTAAGTGATGAGTAGACATGCCATATTTGGCTGAATATGTTCAAGACAGAAGCACACACTATAGGGTCACAACCTCTAAATGAACGCTCTCATACTAATTTAGAGAGCAACTTTACCCAGTGCCTTCCCCAGTACTTCCCTAAGAATTCAAGGAATATAAAAATTCAAAGCCTGGTTGCATCTGGAGTTTAAATGTAAAGGAATGTAAACTGTTTTTCCTGGTTACAGAAAGTCTCTTTCTCTCTCTCTGAATCATATTGGTCAGGTTGATTCCTCACTTCCAGAGAGATGAATAAACCCATCTGGAAACTTTCCATTTATAAAAGCCTAAAGTAACACAAAATGTTGAGTGTTTTGAGTGTTTTCTGAAGATAGCTAGCACATTTAACTCTGAGACTAGGTGGAAAAGAACATTGCAATGATGCATATAGTTTTTGTTTTTGGAATGTTTTTAGAAATTGAGAAGGAATGATCAAAACACGGCTAAAGACAAGTTAATCTAAGATTGGTAAGAACATGCATCAGGACATGCTTATTTTGTCCTAAATGTGATTGTTATTTTAGTATTGTATGTCCTTGCCAGTCTTGCAAATATAGTCTCTCATGAAGAAAAATAAAAGCCTAGACAAAATGATCCCCTATTCAAACCAAACTGCCATGGCGTCTTTGGTGTGTAAATGGAATTACGTTCTTTACAGCAGTGATTTTTAGTCACGTGTACTGGATTAGATTGATTGTCAAATTTGGGGAAGGGAAGGAATTTCCCTCTGGGGTGTACTGGCAATTATTTTTCAGTTGTTTTTGCCCTGCCCTGGAGCATGAAGCCAATATCATTTTTAGGATCAGGTGAGTTTATCCAACATGATCAATTTCCTGTGATTGTCTGCCGCTGTCACAGGGGGAGGGGAAAGCAACTCTCCTTGATCACTTTGACACTAAAAGCTGTCATTTGGAAATTGACCAGGACATAAAACTCTGAGCCCCTAATGACAACCACAAAAAGATCAAGAGACTAATGAAGTCATGGAGAGAGATGGGATAGTACAAAGCGGGTTACCCCTAGCTCACGCCTTCCCTGCTCCCTCTAATGAGGTACAGCACTGGGTAACTGGTGTCAAGTCATAATGCATCATGCTTCTAGAGTGTTCTGTCAGGGCCCTAGGAGTAATGTGACATGACAGATACAGTGGAAGATAATGAGTCAAATTCTCCCTACTGCCGAACATTACTTGATAGGAATTGCAGGTGCTGAAGAAGGCAGTTTACTCCCCACTTAGAGGAGCAACTGGACTCCACGGCCACCTCTGGACAGGGGGCCTCATTTGGCAATTTCCTGGGTTTGCTGGAAACTGGGCTGAATCCCACGGGTGAGACTGTCCCCTCACTAATTCCTAGAGCACTTTATCTGCTGCCTGGAGTTGCAGTCTTTGGCTCTGTTTCTGTCCTCCAGACATTTCTGCTTACTGGTGCCCTCCTTCTTCTTCCCAATTTAATTCAAGCCAACAAACACTTCTTTAGAATTTATTATGAGCCTTCTAATTGTCCCTGTTCCTACTCTCTTGCCTGCATGGTCCACTTGCCAAACAGCTGGAGTGACCTTTGAAGAGCACACTGGTCACCTGCTTAAAATCCCCTTAAAGCCTCGCAAACTCTTCCCTTCACCTTTTAGATTTTCACATGATGCTATGTCTCCTTAGCACCTCAAATACCTCATCTTGCTCTCCCATCACTCTGCACCCTCCAGCCACACTGGTTTTTTTTCTATGCCCTGAATTCACCCAACCCTCATTCCTGCCTAGGTGCACCAAGACTTGGTGTCATGGAGTCTAAGAGATGAGAGTTTCAAGGAGGGTATGATCAACTGTGTTGAGAGTGGTTGATGTTGGTTGAGAAGATCTTGCACTAACTTTGGGAAGATGGGGGTCATTAGAGCCTATGACATTAGCAATTTCTATTGTGAGATGGATGCCTCATTGTAGTAGGGGAGCAGAGAAAAGGAAGGAAGGAAAAGGAGGCTATTCATTCAAGAAATTTTTCTATGAAGGAGAGCAGAGAAATGGGGCAGTAGTTGGAGGGAGATGTGTGGCAAAGGGCAGTGTTGTAATTTTTATTTATTATAAATGATAGATAATAGAGAAGGACTGACCTAAATAGAGGAGTGTAGCAGGATTTCCCAGCAGAGTTGAGCACCTACTGAGAATTTGTGGTCATGCATTCAAAGACAGAACATGGTGTGCACTTCCCTGGAGTAGCTTCTCTAAGTTTGAAGGAGGTCTGTGAGCATGGCGGAGAGCATGGACATTGAATCAAGCGAGATGGGGGTTGAATCCTGGCTTTGTTTCTCACTGGTTATTGAATTTCTTGGAAAAGTTATTTAACCTTCTTTAACATTAGTTTTCCTATACATAAAATGGAAATAATTTATATTATTATTATTATTGTTTACATTAGTGGACTGAAGTTAGCCCTCAGAAACTTGTTTCTGGTATTAACTTTCTTTACTTTGTTGTCCAGGTTGGAGTGTAGTGGCACGATAACGACTCACTGCAGCCTCAACCTCCCCAGGCTCAGGTGATCCTCCCCGCTTTGTAGAGATAGGATTTTGCCACGTTGCCCATGCTGGTGTTATATTCCTGGGCTCAAGCAAGGCACCTGCCTCAGCCTCCCAAAGTGCTGGGATTACAGGGATGAGCCACCATGCCTGGCCTTGACTTCTTAATGAATGCTAACTGCTGGTAACTCAAGGGATTAGAGGGAAAATTCTGGAAGTGTAACAAGAGACACAGTAATGTTCCTCAGCCTTTTGCATATTAGAGATTGCAGAAGTAACATTTCCCCAGATGCACAGAAGAATTAGGGCTATCTTATGCTATATGATGGTCAAAGGTTTTTCTCTAGTACTGAAGACTAGTAATAAACAGTACGTTCCTTAGAAACTAAAAAAGTAAGTGATATGGTTTGGCTGTGTCCCCACCCAAATTTCATCTTGAATTGTAGCTCCTATAATCCCCGTGTGTCATGGTGGGGACCTGGTGGGAGGTAATTGAATCACAGATGTGGGTTTTTTTCCATGCTGTTCTCATGACAGTGAATAAGTTTCACCAGATCTGATGGTTTTATTAAGGGCAGTTCCCCTGTACATGCTTTCCTGCCTGCCGCCATGTAAGACGTGCTTTTCTCCTCCTTCACCTTCTGCCATGATTGTGAGGCCTCCCCAGTCATATGGAAATATGAGTCCATTAAACCTCTTTTTCTTTATAAATTACCCAGCCTTGGGTATTTCTTCATTGCAGTTTGAAAATGGACTAATACAATAAGCCAGCATTTACCACTTCTTCTACCCCTCAAAATGACATGTCTAATTGACTTCCTTTTGGATTGCTGTCTAATTTGATTCTCTTTATTCACATTCAATCTGATTCAACCTGCTTTCTATGAATGAAAGAGGAGGATGAGGTGAATCTGTGGTGGGAAACCCTATGATAGTGGAAAGCAAAACAATTAAGATTATTTGAAAGTAAGAGAATTAAGTATCTTAATTTGCAAAAACATATGAAGAGTTTCTGGAGGAAAACATTGTTGAGCCACTAGGCAAGTATGACTCTCCAGTCATACTCACGCTACTTCAGTATGTGTGTGTATATGTATATACACACACACTCATATGTATACATATATATAATAATCTTATGACTGTTATTATTGGCCCTATTGAAAATTAACAAAATTGAGATGCAGAAGGAATAGAAGCATACAGAGAGAGACGGTTTAGTACTGTTAACACTCACATACCCATTATCCAAATTCAACACCTGCTTCCTCCACTCCTGCAGTATTTTTAAGAGAATCTCAGGCATCATATCATTTTATTTGAAAAGTTTGTATGGTTTTCTAAAAGATAAAGACTGTTAAAATAAAAAACACACACAACTATGATATCATTATCATACCCAAGAGATTTAGCAATAATTCTTTAATATTACCAAATATCCAGTCAGTGTTCACATTTCTAGTTGTCTTAAAATTTCTTTTCCAATGTTTCAGTTTATACTGAATTTATACTGTTACTTTCAATTCAAATTTAGAACTACAATGTTTTAAATTAACTTCTCTGATGTATTCTCTTGTTTCATCGTTCTTTATAATGGAAGTATTTTTGGTCAGATGGAAATAATAAGATGGAGAAGGTTAAAGTGGAATTCTATGAACAAGGACAGTTGACTTTACATTCGGGGGCCCAACCCCGGGGCCACAGACCAGTACTAGTCCATGGCCTATCAGGAAGCCGCTGCAAAACAGGAGGTGAGTGGTGGGCAAGCGAGCATTACCACCTGAGCTCTGCTTCCTGTCAGATAAGCAGTTGCATTCGATTCTCAGAGCAGCACGAAGCTATTGTGAACTGTGCATGTGAAGGATCTAGACTGTGTACTCTTCATGAGAATCTAATGCTTGATGATCTGAGATGGAACAGTTTCACCCCAAAACCATCCCCACCACCCTGTCCATGGAAAATTTGTCTTCCAGGAAACCGGTCCCTGGTGCCAAAAAGGTTGGGGACCACTGTTCTACGTGTCATCCTTTGAGTGACATGAACTTTCTGATGATGCAGAGACTTCACGGAGTTAAAGATTCAGTCACTGAGACTGGGACTTTACGGTTCATGGGATGATAAACCAACAAGAAAGGGAAGTGCACCATTGTCACAAAGAAAATATATTTTAAGAGCACTGGAAGTTTTGCTGTAACTAATTCACAGTTTTGCACGATTTTACATTTTGAAATAATAGGAAGTCAATATATTAACCATATTAACAATAAAGCAATAATTAACCAATAATAAAACCAAAAGGTGCTTCTGTACTTATGTGAATGAGTCCTTTTTAACTAGCTGATTTTGTTTTGAATACTGATGTCACTTAGTTTTAGTATTTAGTCATTTTTATGAAGTATTTCAACAATGGTTAAAAATGTATAGTAATATTTTAGCCAGGTCAAAATCAATACATAAAGGATATTTACCAAAAAAAAAAAAATTTTGGGAAACAATCTGCTTCTGATCTTAATTGATTTCTTTGCTAAGGTTATTCAAAAACATCAGACTATCCGATCAGTTTTTATCAGACTTTGAGAGTGCTTGGTGATACATTCAGCCTCTGCCAGCAGTATGACTTGAATGAGCAATTATATAAAAATTTAGAAATATGAAGAATACTTCTGGAAAGAAAGATAAAAGGAAATTGCTTGGTGTGTCTAGTTTTTATCCTTCACATGCCTTCTCTGTTGGCTGCTAAGACAACAGACTGCAGATCCAGCCTCAACCTGGTCTTTAGTATGTGTATATCCTTAGCTGAGGACATTCAAGAACTCCTAGTCCAGTGCTCCTAGACCCAGCATGAGAGAAACTGGCACAGCACCTCTTGTAGTGCTCAATATCCACTGAATATGAACTTGACCATGCTATTGGTGGCAGTCCTTCGGTTTGAGACTGGATACCTGGAAGTCATAGAACAGTATGGGGTGTGTGCCAGATTGTGTAGGAGAATATGATGGTGCAGGACAAACAGGTTCCCTGCCCTCCTGGAGCCTATGGTTTTATGCTTTGTATATTGCTCCTGAGTCTCAATTTTTATAATCTGCTGAAATATCTTTCCCACTAGGGCTCCTGTTTTGCTTTGTTCTTCCAGTTCCTTTCTCAGGGGTAATAGTTCTACTCCTGAATCTCAACCCGGTGTCTCGGTCCCTGGAACCCTCCAATGGATGTCTCCATTGGTCTTTGATGAGAACATCATCCACTCCTGAGATTTCCTGTTGTCCTGCTCTGTGAACCCCGGGCCTCTTGAATGTTGTTGGCCATCCATAGACCTTCTGTCTGCTGGACTACACGCCCCTCCGGGTCCCTCTGAATGGTGTTCTGACCCCTCTGGCTGCAGGTCAGTACACCATGGCCAGCCATGGTCTGAACTAAGACAGTAGTGTGGAGGAGGCAGAATAGTGTGGTGATCTTTCTAAGAACCTGACATCCTTAAACTCAGTTCTCTCTCCTTCTGATATGTACATCACCAAAACATATGCGGAGGACAATTTGAAAATTCTGATAGGGAATTCGATTCGCTTGAGTTCAAACAATGGAAATACAGAGACTTCCTGGTTCTACCACTTACTGGTTGTGTGACTTTTGGCAAGTTACTTAATCTTTCTGTACCTCAGAGACCTCATCTATAAAATGAAGATAATAATAGCATTTATCTCACAAGACTGCAGTGAGGATTAAATGAGATAATCCACATAAGGTGCTTAGAATGTTGTCTGGCACATGGTAAATGCTCAATAATGTCAGCTATTACTATTGTCATCACTCTTATTAGTCAAATGGATTAGATGATGGTTTCATTTTCCTTTAGCTATTTGGCACTCATTCAGAGCAGCTGAATGTCTCTAAAATACAAGCTTCTGGAGAAGAAAACAAAAGATTAGCAATGCTGATATTGAAGTCAGATGAGAACTGACATTTGAGTGATGGATTTGGCAGTACAGAGGTCATTTGTGGCCTTTACAAGAGCAGTTTTGGTGGAATGATGAGATGAAAGCCCAGATAAAGTGGGCCCAAAGAGAGAATGAGCCAGACCCCACAGAGTTCAGAGTCAGAGAACGCTCCAGCCAGCTGTCACCTGGCCTTCAAGTAGTGCTACTTGTCTTCTCTGGCCAGCCTGCTCCCTGTCTCTCCATGGGGGGGAGACCTAGACCCTGTGAGTGGACAGAGGAAGCATCACTGTGCTTTCTTTCTACAGTCTCTTCCTTCTTCCTTCCCCGCTTTGGTACCTTCTCTGCCACTGGGTACCTATTCAGAAAACTTCTCCTAGAAGGTTTCTTTCTGTTCAACACAAACCCATTCATGTAGATAGATGCCTAGGGATAAATTTACTGGTTATGCCTAGATATGCGCTGCTTTTACAGAAATCAGTCCTCAATTTCTGTTAGTATAGCTGACCCATGGCCTTTTGCTTGGCAGTGTCCCAGCTGGGGATACATCATCTAGTGATTATAGACTGGGTTCCTACTCAGGCTTTGCTTTCACCTTCCCAACTTTTTCTCATTGCAAACAGATATTTGTTTAGGTTTTCATCCCATATCAGTCAGGATCCCTTTCAGAAAGGAGATACATATTTGTTCTTTGAAAGGTTAAGAGAGAAAAAAGGAACACTCAGGTAACCAGAGATCACTAATGGCTAAAAACAGATACCACACCTAAGTTTGTGGGACAAAGGGAATAAGTGAGGTTACCAGAACCTAAGAAGTCAAGGGACAGCTCAAATAAGACTCAAAAGACATTAAAATGTAAGTTTCTGCTGAAGTTCCATGAAGGCAAACATCTTGTTTTGTTTTCTAATAAAACCCAAGTGCCTGCCACATAGTAAGTCTCAGTAAATATTCAATGAAAGAACAAATAGAAAAGAGTTTTGTTGGGGCATTCTGCAAAAAAAGCCTCCTCACTCTTCTGAGAGAGGCAACAGAGGAAAAGAATCTTTCTTCCAGCTGCTGTGGCGTGTTAGTATGAAGTCTGGAACGGCTGCCACCATTTTGTCATCATGAAAACAAAACAAAACAAAACGACAACTTGGGTTGATTGACTTGTAAAAAGTAGAGTGGGTGGAGAGATGGAAAGAAACTGGATCTTTTCTTAATGACATTTTTGGGTTGCTCAATCAAACAGCCCCTGAAACTTATCTTCCCACTTGACATTCCAATTCTAAGAGACAACAAAGCCCTCTGGTTATTTAAAAGAATACCCTGACTGATACAATGGCCTAACTTTGGTCGATGCATTATATGCAAACCTGAGTCAGTCCTACAGTTTGACCGGGAATGGGAGTTTCTCTTCAGGGAGCTGTATCTGATTGGTTGAAATCACTTAACCCAACTGTCCCATAAAGAAATAAAGCACCTGGCACAATGTTCATTACACACCAATTTCCCTTTCCTCCTATTTGGGGCTTTCGGTTCAGAGTGATCTCTGGAGGTTGGAACTGGGATTAATTTCCAGGAAAATTTAGTCCATGAATTTTTTTCTCTTTTAAAATCTGGGCTGCTTTTCATATATATATTTGCCACTAAGGCAGCATTATTCTTGCATTTTTCAGTATGTTCGTTTAGAGGGCCATCATTGAAGACATGAGGACATTTCAGTTAGTACAAACTTGGAATTTATTTGTTTGATTTATTAAAAATATACCCTAGCCTGAGGGTCTCAAGGTGTACATACAAAATACTTCAATTAAATTCAAACCAGCAGTTAAAATTTCCTGTTAAGAAATTGAAATATCTAAAAGAAAAAAACAAAAAACAAAAAACAAAACATACATACACACACACACACACACACAAACCCAAACCAAAACTCCACCCAGTATGGAATGCAGCAAAAGTACAAGGATAAGCCTGGTACCATGGCCTCAAGGTCAACAGACTGATGGGCTGTTGACCCAGGAATGGGAGGCAGTTGCCAAACAGGACTGGCCTCGTGTTAGCTGAGTGTTTGTTCCATGAACTTGTCATTTAAAGGGAACTGGCCACCCCAGTCTCCAAACCTACCCTCCAAAAAAACAACAAACAAAAGACCTTCATTTTGTTTTGACACAGTACTCGAAACCTTCCCAAATAGAGTTCTTTGAGGTTGGAAAAAAAAAAAAAAAAACTTAGAAAATTATACAACCTGGATCAATTAAGGAGGGAGGTCATTAGTGATTAATATTTTAATTATAAATTAATCAATATTTTTCTCCAACTACTCTCTTGAGACCAAACTTGCAAGTGAATGGATTTTTTTTTTTCCTTCCGAGACGGAATCTTGCTCTGTCGCCCAGACTGGAGTGCAGTGGCGCGATCTCTGCTCACTGCAACCTCTGCCTCCTGGGTTCAAGAAATTTTGCCTCAGCTTCCCGAGTAGCTGGGACTACAGGTGCACGTCACCAGGCCTGGCTAATTTTTGTACTTTTTTAGTAGAGATGGGATTTCACCATATTGGCCAGGTTGGTCTCGAACTCCTGACCTCATGATCAGCCCACCTCGGCCTCCCAAAGTGCTGGGATTACAGGCGTGAGCCACCGTGCCCGGTCTGGACGTTTTATTGAAGGAAGAAAGGAGGAAATTTGGGATTCTGGGGAATGACAGGACAAGGCCTGGATGGGGCAGTCGGGTGAGTTGGGTGGGTATTCTGTGGCATGAGAACATCTGCACTGAGGTGCTTCGAAGGCAGCAGGGCGGTGCCAAGTATGGGAGAAAATTCCCCAAATCTCTACATTGCATTCACTTGCCAGTTTTGTCTATCACGGAGTTAAAAGCCCTTCCAAAGAAACTCTGTTGGATCTTTAGAGGTTTAGCTTGGGGACGATGATAATGAAAGCTGTAGCTTATTTTTATTGTTATGATATTTCGGAAGATGAGAACTAATCTGTAATAATCCTTAATACTTGGAATAGAACAGGATTCAGAAGCAAAGTGAGATTGGCCCATGCATTCAGTACAGCCATCGTTCTCAGGCCAGAATCACCTGGAGGGCTTGCTCACACAGTTTCTGACTTCAGAAGTTCTGGGCTGGGACCTGAAGTGTAGGGCATTTCTAATGAGCCCCCTGCTGATGCTGATGCTGCTGGCCCAGCGACCACACGTTGAGAACCACTGCAGTAGAGAAAATGACTTGGAGGTTAGCTTCAAGCAAAGAATGTTGCCAAGAATGACAAAGGCGAGGTTTAATTTTCCAAAAAATATTAGAAACTTACACTGAAATGACATGCATCTGTATATTAGTTTATTAGGGCTTCCATGACAGGTACCAAAAGTTGGGTGGCTTAAGACAGCAGGAATTTATTTTCTCCCCGTTCTGGAGGCTGGAAGTCCGAAACCAAGGGTGTTGGCAGGGCCACGTCCTCTCTAATGGCTCCAGGGGTAGACTCTTCCTTGTCTCTTCTAGCTTCTGGTGTTTTCTGGCAATCCGTGGTGCTCCTTGGCTTGTAGACAGATCGCTCCAGTCACATGGCCACCTTCTTCCTGTCTGTCTTCCTGTTGTCTTCCTTCTGTGTGTACGTGTCCAAAATTCTCCTTTTTTATAAGTACACCAGTTATATTGGGCTAAGGCCACTCCGATGGCCTCATTTTAATTGATTACCTCCATAAAGATGCTATTTCCCAATAAGGCCACATTCTGAGGTACTAGGGGTTAGGATTTCAGCATATCTTTTTTGGGGGGAATACAATTCAATCCACAACAATGTGTTTAACCATGACCACTTCCCAGCATCAAAATAATGCATTGGGTTCTATATGCATTTGGTACTATGCAAAGTAAATTAATTAGACACAGAAATGTAACACCTGAGGCAGTCTTTGTTGAGGGTAGGAGATATGGTAGAAAAACATATGATACATACGAAAAACATATGGTAGAAAAACATATGAAATGGTTAATTGCTATGTTATATGTGATACCATAACATTTGGCACATTCCTTTATTGTAAAAGTGATTACATTCTGTTAGAGCCGGTTATTTGCATTAATCTTGCTAGACTGTGAGCTGCTTGCAGGTAGGGACTTGTTTAAATCATATTTATATTCACAGGGCCCGGCACATAGGAGGTGCTCAAATCAGTGAAGGAAGAAATTGACTAATAAGTCAAGAACAGCCTGGGATTTTGGCATGCGTTTTCTTGTGTCTCTCCTGGCCCCTCAGATTGAGAAAAGTGAGAATGTACAAGTGGAGAGGCCTATTGGTGCCGCCAGAAGCCACCCTCCACAGATGCTAAACTTCTTTGAAGTCTCATTTTCATTTTAAAAATTAATGTAGATTTTGCATTCTACTCCGTAACACATCCGTGTTTGTTTACTACAAAAATTATGTTTCAGATGACTTAGATAAGTTACTTAATTCCTTTCCCTTCATTCCACCCATCTTCAATTTGAGAAAAATGGTCACCCCTGTGAGATAAACCGTGTTTATCTGATGAATGTGTACACCACCTGGCACTCTGATTGGAACCCACTAAAAAGCCAAGGACTAGGGAGACACAGCGGGGTGGGGGTGAGGTGGGTGGATGACAGAGAACAAGGAAGCTGGCACTGGGCAGCGACAGCTCTCAGGTGGCTGATGAAGCTGCCAAAGAGGACAGGAAGGGCTCAGGCACTGTTTACCTTGGAGAGGGCAGGGTGAGCCTACAAGCTGGTGTCGTGGGGTCAGTGCGACTTCAGCATAACTGGTAGAGCATTGTATATCTTCTCCTTTTTCTTATGGGGGGAGGGGAAGTAGAGGCAGCAAATAAACAAAGGAAGGGAGAAAACAAGGGAATAAAGACCATTTGAGAGGGCCCTTGGGAGACTTTGAAGCATAGGGTATTTTGACTGTAGAGTCTTCAGAGACTGTCAGGGCTGAATTTCTTAGAGTCTAAGTCTTGCTGCCTAGGGCAATGGAAAATGACCATAGCGTCCCAGAAATGTATGGGTAGTTGAAAACAATGAAGAAAAGACAACCTTTGGCAGTGATATGGAGAATCTACTGGAGAAGAAAGTTGTAATGGTCCAGATATAGGAGTAACCAGGGAGAAGCTCTATAGCTACAGATCCAGGGAACATCAGAGGGACAGGGCAACTCCTAAGTCCTTTTACTGCAGGACTTGTGTCTCCAAGCACAAGCTCTAAGCATTTCTCTTCACTCATTAACAACGCCTGGCTTATGATGTCTACCTCCCTAAAGGAATGTGCTTCTATTTATTCAGGAGACACTTGCATGCTGTAATTCACTTAAGATTTTTGGTTCTAACTGCTCTGTTCCTGCAAATCAAGGAGTAACATTAACACATCAGTTTATCGTCAGATAGGTTGGGATGACCCCTTCAGAAAGGAAAAGAAAATTTTAAATCATTGTTTTCAGAAAGGGCAATTAGAACATCAATATTTTTTCTCTGAAAATCTGGCACAAGGAATTTGATGTTACCTAACATTCTGGATGGCTCTTCAGAAGGTACCATTTTACCTATGTAAGGCATCCATGCAAACTGCCTAGGTCACAATTGAAAAGAAATCAACGTAGTTCAGAAAGAAAGCACAATATGAGGAAGAATGAGAATTAAACTGAAATTCGGAACCCATCATGTGACGTCTGCTGGCAGATGTGGCTCATGCTGTTCGATGTGATTCTGACACTCTCCGTGGTAGGGCTGGTTAGAACTTAACGTATTTTATGGGTCATGAGACGTTTTGGCTCTGTCTGCAAAGCTGCCCTCAGGAATTGTGTTTTTATGCCTTAACTGTTCTTTCCAAAGCTTACTTTTCACTAAGAGTGGGCAACCAGAGAGGTCTATGTCCAAATACATTACATAATCCCTCCAGGAAATGCCGTGACAGTGTATAGTTGATGAAATGGAAACCCTGGTATGGTGACCTTTCTCCCAGATATCCTAGGATATACTTTATGCTTCACTAGGCAAACATCCCTTCTTCCAAACTGGATTCAGTTCTAAAGATTTCTTTCCTTGCTGGGGGCCAGGAGACACAATAGGGTGCAAAAGTGTGAAGATTTTTTTTCTTTTAATAAAATTATCTAATATTTCTACAAGCTGGAAGTGCACACACATTGCATGGTTAAATAGAGTTGTGCCAAAAAATAATAACCTAGTCCTTGCCCCGAGGAGGTAACGGTATGAATGATGCAATTCAAGGAGAAAGGAAAAGACAGCTTATATTGTCAGTATCTTCCCGTCATGTTGCTATATTTTGATTGTTGTTTTTTGTTGGTATACTAGTTAAGAAGGATAGGTAGGGCTATTTTCTGAAAATTACTTTTATTTTATTTTTTTCTCCCTGGATGTTCACTGTGTTATACTTGTGAACCTACCTTTTGTGTGTGTGTGTGTGTGTGAGAGGCATATAAAATGCATGATCTGATTCATGCAACATTTATTTAAGCATGTTAACTTTGTGTGTATTTACTTATGAAGCCTCAGGGCTGATCAGCAACACGGGGGGCGGGGGTGGAGGGGGGAACCGTCTTCCTTCTGGGGACTGTTACTTTAAGAGTAATTATGCTGCTAGTAACGATGACAATGCCTGTAACATGAGTGCTTACTTTGAAATGACAAAGGAATCTGTGTGTCCTTGAAAATTTTAATTCCTGTAAGAGTCGTCCAAAATAGATAAAACTAAGAGCCTGGTTGTAGTTGTTTATTTGTGGTTAATTAGTGAACTATATTCTCTCCTAAGCAGAAAAAAAGACAAGCTGTCTCTAGGATACTAAAAGGTCAGAAAGTTCTTAGCCAATTTTCCTCTTACTTGGGCAATGCACCTGCTCTTTTAGAGGATAAAAATGATTTCAGCTCTACAATATTGACAAATCATTTTGTTACAAGATGACTCAAATTTATATAGATGATTCATGTGCAATGAAAAATAAGGGGTATTTTAACAAATAATTGAGTGCAGGATTGCACATATGCTCATTAGATAAAAACTGCTGACTATGCGCTTGAAATTTTTTGTATGTTTTTATTACTTTTTGTTGGCTTGATCTACCAACTATGCAGAGAGGTATATATGTGTTAGTTTCTTGGGGCTCCTGTAAAAAATTCCCACAAATTTGCTGGTTTAAAACAGCAGAAATGTATTCTCTAACAGTTCTGCAGGGCGAGAGTCTGGAATCAAGGTGATGGCAGGGCTACGCTCCCTCTGAACAAGATTCTCTAGGGGAGATTTTTTTCTTCCCTCTTCCAATTTCTGGTGGCTCCAGGCATTCCTTGGCTGATAACTCCAGTCACTTCCTTCATCTTCATATGGCTTCTCCTCTGTGTCTATGTCTTGTCTTCACCCCGGGTTCAAGTGATTCTCCTGCTTCAGCCTCCTGACTAGCTGGGACTACAGACACGCACCACCATGCCTGGCTAATTTTTGTATTTTTAGTATTTTTAGTTTCACCATGTTAGCCAGTCTGGTCTTGAACTCCTGACCTCAGGTGATCTGCCCGCCTCGACCTCCCAAAGTGCTGGGATTACAGGCATGAGCCACCACCCGCGCCCGGCCCTATTATGGTTGGTAATTTAAATCAAGAGCTAAACAAGGTCAATGTATTTAATTTGTTATACTTCTTCAAACTATTTTAATATAGAGCAGCTCCCCTTTTTTTTCTTTCATGCTATTGACTTGTTTCAGAGACAGGTTAGTTTCTTGTAGGCCGCTCCATATCTTGCATTTCTGAAGTCTGTGTTTTCCTTTGTGACATTATGTGTCCTGTTCTATAGCGCCTATGTTTCATTTAAATGGAAATAATCCAGCCTGAGAGCTTTTGTCTCTTAACAGAGGAGTTTGATCCATTTAGATTGGTTGAGATTACTGATATTTAAAATTAATTCCTACCATCTCATTTTTGCTTTCTAACTGCCTGCTTGTTCTTTGGTGCTTCTTACCATCTTTTCTACTTAAAAAAAAAATTCCCTTTATCTTCTTTTAAACATTTGGTTTCTATTCTTTTAGTGACTGTTTTAAAATTATTTATTTATTTATTTATTTATTTTTATGACAGAGTTTCACTCTTGTTGCCCAGGCTGGAGTGCAATGGAACCATCTTGGCTCACCGCAATCTCCACCTCCCGATTCAAGCGATTCTCCTGCCTCAGCCTCCCAAGTAGCTGGGATTACAAGCATGCACCACCACACCCAGCTAATTTTGTATTTTTAGTAGAGATGGGGTTTCTCCATGTTGGTCAGGCTGGTCTTGAACTCCTGACCTCAGGCAATCCGCCTGCCTCAGCCTCTCAAAGTGCTGGACATGCGTGAGCCACCACACTTGGCCCAATTTTTTAAATGATCATTTGACCAGATCAAATCTACAGTTGTCAGTATATTTACTATTTTCTTTAAAAATGCCAAGCTCTTAGAATGCTTTAAAATCACTCCTTCTTATTGTTTCCCTGTATTTTTAAAAATAGTGCTGTTTAAATTTCTATACATGTTTATCAATTACTTTGCTCATCATTTCTTTTACTTTGAAATTTTATTATTATCACTATTTTTTGAGGCAGGGAATTGCTCTGTCACCCAGGCTGGAGTGTAGTGGCACAATCATAGCTCACTGCAGCCTCAAACTCCTGGGCTGAAGCAATCCTCCTGTCTCAGCCTCCCGAGTAGCAGGGGTCACAGACTTGCACCACCAGTCTGGCTAATTGTTTTTTGCTTTTTGTAAAGACAGGGCCTTGCTGTGTTGCCCAGGGTGGTGTCAAACTCCCGGCCTCAAGTGATCCCCACAACTTGGCTTCTCAAACTGCTGGGATTACAGGTCTGAGCCACTGCACCCAACCTCATCATTTCTTTCAAACTTAATTATGTGGGGACAGGGGAGGTTGGAGTCCTTAAAACAGAAATTTTTTTCATTGAGGGTTTGTGAATAAATCCTTTTAATATTATATACTATATAATAGACAAATATTATCTATATTAAATTATATATGTTAAATTATATATTAATTATCTATATGTATATATTTCAATACCCTCACTACTGAATGGTAGTTTAGGTGGTTAAAGAATTCTTGCTTTTTTATGCGGTTTGAAGAAATTATTCCATTATCTTCTGGTCTCTACTTTTGTTACTGAGAAGTCAATTGCTAGTCTGAATGTTTTTCTTTTTAGGCTCACCTATTGTTTTACTTTAGTTTTATGATTTTCTCTTTCTGTTTCGCAATGGTATATTATATCAAAGAGCATTTTTACTTTAGTTAGTCTGGTTAAGACTCATATTTTTTCATTTGAGAAGTCATCCCTTCAATCACTTTTGAGAAATACTCAGCCATTATCATTTCAAATCTTGCCTCTCCTTGACACTCTATTCTTTTCTTCTAAATTCCTAATAGATTGTTAAACATTTTTATTCTCTTCTAAATGTCTTAATTTTTCATAATTATCCTTTAAAATATCTATAATTTTAGGATCTATTCTGGTTAACTTTTTCATAGCTACTCATTAATGATTCTTTTCAATTGCATCTAATTGGTTCTTTAACTCATCGAGTTTTAAATTTTGGTATATTTTTCCCTAGTATGTCTATTTAATTATTTTTCAAATCTATTTTTTGTCATTTATATTCTTCTGTTTATTTTATGCTTTTTAATGTCTTTAATCAGCTTAAATATACTTTTCGTATTTTTCATATTAGCTCTGAGATTATGATTTTATTAGTTCTAGTTCTAGGCCACTCAATCCTTCTGTTGTGTCTGCTGACTCTCTCTTGTAATTTCTTCTTGTGGGCTCATTTTACACAGGACTTGCACATTTTAAAGTGAAAATTCTGTGTGACAAAGATGCAGTAACATCCTTCGAAAAGGGATTTGCATGTCTTCTGCAAGGTGCCCCAAAGCTGTGAGCAAATATGTGATGTTTTATTGACTTGGGATTTCCCAGTCCTTGTGAAGAAAAGCATTCAGACTTCAAACCCATCAGAGGTCCAGGCCAAGTCTTTTGCTTTCTCTTAACATGTTTTCCCCTACACACAGCCAAAGCAGAGATATTCTTTGTTGGGTTCCAGACAGCCCGCAGAGTTTTTCTAGTTTTACTTGGCCAGAATTGCAGCCCTTCAAGACGTGATTTTTTTTTTTTTTTTTTTTTTTTTTGAGACAGAGTCTTGCTCTGTCACCCAGGCTGGGAGTACAGTGGCTCAATCTCGGCTCACTGCAACCTCTGCCTCCCGGGTTTAAGCACTTCTGTCTGCCTCAGCCTCCCGAATAGCTGAGATTACAGGTGCCTGCCACTGTGCTTGGCTAATTTTTGTATTTTAGTGGAGAAAGGGTTTTGCCATTTTGGCCAGGCTGGTCTTTAACTCTTGTCCTCAGGTGATCTGGCCACCTTGGCCTCCCAAAGTGCGTGAGCCACTGCGCCTGGCCCAACATGTGACTTTATGTATGAGTTACACTTCCAGCTTTCTACATTGTATAGCTCTCTATTCATTATAAAACTTAAGACTTTAGGCTTCACTGCCTTCAATTAGTCCCCTTCCCCTATCCTGCCCCACGCTTATTCATCAGCATGAGTGATTGCCAGAATCAAGATTCAGTTTCATTTTTATTTCTAGTATCAACAGGCCTGTCTCTCCCTCTTTTTCTTCTTTCAGAGCTCAACTATTCCATTTTTATGCAGCATTTCTAGGTGTCTGCAGGTAAAGGATTTCTGTTGTGTGTGTATGTGTGTGTGTGCATGTGTGTGTGTGTGTGTGGTTTTTCTTTTTTAAGAGATGGGGTCTTGTCTTGTTGCCCAGGCTCAAGAGATTCTCCTGCCTCAGCCTATTGAGTATCTTGGACCACAGGAACATGCCACTGTGCCCAGCTGGATATGAGTTTAAATCTACCATTTTCTAGGCTTATTGAAATATCAAGATCTTTTAAAAAAAATAAAAATAAAAAAACATGTGAATGAATCTTTGTGTGTGTGTTTATATGCATGTCCCTCTCCTTTCTTTAACTATTGGGCAATTCAGCACAGGGCATGCTGTGTGGTGTTAAAATTCTCTCATCATGTCGTTTCTAGATATTATTTTAATGTGATTTCTTGCAAACTTGATCATCAGCATAAATGCAATGGGAGATGTTAACGTTATATGAAAGTACTCTGGTTCTATGCAGTTATCCAGGTGATAGGTATGCTCATGTTAATCTTAAAGAGTATCAGAATGGAAGCATGAAATGAAAAAGAATTCTTGGAGAGGCCAGGCGCGGTGGCTCAAGCCTGTAATCCCAGCACTTTGGGAGGCCGAGACGGGCGGATCACGAGGTCAGGAGATCGAGATCATCCTGGCTGACACGGTGAAATCCCGTCTCTACTAAAAAAATATAAAAAACTAGCCGGGCGAGGTGGCGGGCACCTGTAGTCCCAGCTACTCAGGAGGCCGAGACAGGAGAATGGCGTAAACCCGGGAGCCGGAGCTTGCAGTGAGCTGAGATCCGGCCACTGCACTCCAGCCTGGGCTACAGAGCGAGACTCCGTCTCAAAAAAAAAATAATAATAAAATAAAATTCTTGGAGAGATCTTTGGATTCTGGAATATTTGTCTCGTTGACAGACCCTAGTTTTAGAAAAACTGTCCCTTGGCTTAATGCCCAGATTTTTAACTGGCCAGTTTTAGGAAATAATCTCTTCTCCAGGTTCAACTTGGATACCAGTTCTTCTGGGAAGCCTTCTGTAATTTAAAGGTTTAAAAACATTATACATATTGTATTTGTCAGGGTTCTCCAGAGAAACAGAACATATTTATATAGACATATATGTACACGTATATAAATATATATAAATATGTGTACATATATACATAATATATACACATACATATATATACATAATACGTATGTATATATACATATATAGTATGTATATATGTATGTATATATGTATTATGTATATATGTACACATATTTATATATACATATATGTATATATACATAATACATATATATACATACGTATATATGTATATATATGTACACACACAGAGAGACAGAGAGAGAGAGAGAAACAGGAAGAGAGATACAGAGAGAGATTTATTTTAAAGAAATTGCTCAGAATTATGGAGGATTGGTGGGTCCAAAATCTGCTAAATCAGGTGGAGTAGGCTGGCAAGCTGGAGATTCAGGGATTTGCAGTTTCAGTCCAAACGCAGTCTACTGGCAGAACTTCTTCTTGCTCAGGTGAGGGCAAGTTTTGTTCTATTCAGGACTTCAACTGATTGGGTGAGGTCCACCCACATTGTGGAGAACAGTCTGCTTTGCTCGAAGTCCACCAGCTTATTTATTTATTTTTTGAGACAGAGTCTCGCCCTGTCACTGCACCTGGGCTGGAGTGCAGGGCGCGATCTCAGCTCACTGCAACCTCCGACTCCCTGGTTCAAGCGATTCTCCTTCCTCGGCTGGGATTATAGGCATGCGCCACCACACCCGTCTAATTTTTGTATTTTTAGTAGAGATGGGGTTTCTGCATGTTGGTCAGGCTGGTCTTGAAATCCTGAGCTCAAGCGATCTGCCAGCTTTGGCCTTCCTAAGTGCTGGTATTACAGGCGTGAGCCACCACATCTGGCCGAAAGTCCACCAGTTTAAATGTTAACCTCAACCAAAAAGCGTTTTCACACAAACACCCAGAATTCTATTTGACCAAATATTTTGGCATGCTGGCAGAACCAAGTTGATACATAAAAGCAGCCATCACACCGACGCTGTAGCTTTTGTCTGTTAGTTGGTTAATGATGTGTTTTCATATCTGCCTTTTTTCCTAGGCTGTGACTACCTCCAGGGTAGACACTATCTGAAGTGCCTAGTGTGGTTCCAGGAATTTAGTCACTGCTGGATACATGTTTACTTGATGAAATAATAGTAAAAAGGGAAGCAGGGTAGGAAACAAATGCCTTTTTGTCCTCTGACCCTGGGAAGGCATAGGTTTTCTGAATTCTTAAAAAAAATTATTTGCAATATTTGTAATTACACAGCCTATACCTGTTTCAAATCAGATACTTATGATACAAAGAAGCTTTACTGAGGGGCCTGCATGTGCCGGGTACTATGCCAAGTGGCATCCATGTTTCTCATTGGCCACAGAAGGCACCCTCACAGATGAACAAATGCTTACCTCCTTTTCATGTAGAAAGGATGGAGCATGATTCTTTGTGGTCCTGTTTAGTTCTGAAGCCACCTAACCACACTTCAGGGATGAATTTGGGTGTTTTCTGTTGAGGGGTGGAAAGCAGGACTCGAATTTTTTCATCTCAAGTGCGGGTAACTTTTAGCTACACGTGTGGCAGATCCAATTGCTCCAAATAAACCCCATGCAGTTCTTCAAGTTTCTGAGTCTGTACTTCCCTTTCTTCTTTGCAGTGGTCCCTTTGGGGGATACTAGCATGTTTAACTGTTGTTATAAGCTGAATTTCTGTCCTCTCAAATTCATATATTGAAGTCCTAACCCCTCGTAACTCAGAGTGTGACTGTATTCGGAAATAGAGTCTTTAAAGAGGTAATTAAATTACAACGAGGTCATTATGGTGGGACCTAATTCAATATGACTGGTATCCTCATAAGAAGAGTAGGTTAAGACGTAGATATACACAGAGCAAACGCCATGTGAGGCCGCAGTGAGAAGGCGGCCATCTGTAAGCCCAGGAGAGAGGCCTCAGAAGAAACCAGCGCTGCTGCCACCTTGATCTCAGACTTCTATCCTCCAAAAATGTCAGAAAATAAATTTCTGTTGTTGAAGCCACCCCAGTCTGTGGAATTTTGTTATGCAAACCAATATAAGTGTGGATTTTGTCATATACATTTCTTACTTTCACAATCAGATTCTTCATTGTTTTCATTCCTTTTGCAGCCAAACTTGATCCCACCTGAGTTCTCTGTCAATGCTCTCATAAAATTGCTATTTGGGGCAGGACATAAAAAGTTGAAAGAAGTCTTAAAGTCAAATAAATCTTGGCTTCCAACCCTTCCTTACCACTGCAAATGGCTACAGGGTTTAGGATACATTTAAGAAGGACCCGGCACTAGTCTGCATTCAATTAGCAAAACCACATGAGACACAGGGAATGTCCTGCTCTGTTTTGCTGGATGACTCTGGCATAGTTAAGGGTGCCCATGAAAACCAATCTGATGGTTCAGATCTGGGCAAGCACCACTTAGCTGTTCTCTCTAACTGTAGATCGCACTCCAGTCTTCGTAGCTGTTTCTAGAAAAAATTAGTATGGCAGGTCGATGTATTTCATTGCCAGTGCTGGAAATCTGAAAGAAAATGACTCACTGGGGCAGTATCTTTGACCTTCTACCAAGTGTAATACTTTTGATTATTGTTAGTTAATTTAATGTGAACCATAAACAGGTTCTCTTTCTTCTTTCTCAGTGGACTCTATTGTGTACTTTAGAGACATGCCAAAAATGTATAATCAGATGTTTTAAGAATATATATTTTGCTTTCTTTCAATACTTAAGTACAGAAAACATAAGAAAATAGCTTCCTTTTTTCATCAAACCTTAAGCTATATTTCACATTTTAGATTATTAAGTTTACATAGTGTTATGTGTTCACTCCTGAAATTCTTATGCATAGACAAAAGTCTACTTTTTGCCTTCCCCCCCCCCAACTTCCTGGATCCTCTTAAACTTCAATGAAAAAGTATCTCTTCCTATCCTTGATCAAACAGTTTAATCTTCCCCTGCCTACGATTTTCAATTATACCGGCTTTGAAAGGTCTGAGGACATTGCATTAAAGACACTGCAAATAGTCTAGCATTATTGTAAGCTGGGCAGCCTCAAATCCCACATGAAGTCTAGATCTCAATTTATCATAACCCCTGGGCATGTCTGCATTTTCTATAAACAAATTGGAATTATTTCTCCTTTTGATCTGGATATACTGAAAAATAAATCTCTGATTTTGGGATAAAAGCTTTTTCATTTTTTTTAAAGTTAGGGGAGCCTGTTCCTGATAAAAAGGAGGGGTGGGGAGCCCACCAGCCCTGTGCAAGTTTCCCATCTCTCTCTCCTTAGCTGACAGAAGGACTATAGAGATTTAACCCCAGGCCTCTTTTCAGTTTAATTCCCATGGACATCTCCCATTACGGCAAAGGCAGCTGATAGGAAATCAGAGATGAAGCAATATTAAGTGTTACCCAGAGGACCTCTCATTTGAAGTTGAGAACGAATCACCTTTAGCCTCTCTTTCCTCCGTCTCTGACACCTGCCAAGTATTGCCTGGGCTGTCAGTAGCTGTGTCTGCCGCCTGTGCAGGGTGGGAGCTTTGTAAGCGTTTCTGTTCCTTCTCCTTCGTTCCAAAGTTTGTTTATGTTTCGTTACCTTTTTCTTCCAAGGTGAACATAAGCTGTTAGGCAGTGCTCATGAAGCAATGGTTTGGCTTGTATACCGAAATTTCTCACATTCTTGCAGCTGATTTTCTTCATGCAAAGCACAAAAAATTGCTGTTCAATACACTTTCTTCTTTTCTCCTTGTACAGTAAAGGAAGGATTCTTGGATATTTATCCAAAGTTTTGTCACACTGAAAAGAGAAGACTGCATTGAGGTGATGCTCCAAAGGGAGCAGCTTTGATGCAAAAAAAGCAAAACGCTTTTGTTTCTTGGGCTGATAAGAAGGTACTTCCTTTAGATCAGAGTTGGGATGCATGCACACTACAAAAACTGGAATGAAAAAGGCAAACCATTTTTACTCCACAGAATTCTCTGTACAGGTCAAGGAAATGCCAAACTTAACAGATGTCTTAGACTGTGCCCTGCAGGTCAATAAATTAGAGTTTTGTTGAACCAGGAAGAGGAAGGAATTCCAGGACTTCAGGTCCCCAAATGGAAATGCCCCTTAGGACAAGTCTAAACTAGGGAAATAGCACTGGAGCTCTTCCAAGTCAGTTGGCCCAGTCTCGTGTAACTCATTTCTGGGCCCCCTGAAGCTGTTTGTTCAACTCTGCCTTCTACAACGCTACAGTGTCAAAGGGAGTTAATCATTAGCAAGTGTGAATAATGTCAGTGTAACACAGCATGATTGCAGTTCGGTCTGTTTTGACAAAATTCTCAGCATTTGTCAGCGTTTACCAAAAAACCAAAAAACAACATGACCACAGAATGTTAAAATAGCATGAAGTTTGGGGAGCAGTTAATTCACTTTCTAGCATTTTACATCACCATTCTCATTGTTTTCCTAGAGGAAAGTGTTGGGTGAGACCCTCCAGGTGAAGTAGTATTACTAACTGACCTGGTATAGTCTGATTCAGCTCAAGTCAGCTTAATGCAGCTCATCTCCAGAGATCCAGGCTTTGGAGAATGCTCTAAAGGTTTGGGTGTAGGGTCCTTAACCTCCCCATTTTCCTTCTCCTTTGTCAGAGCCACCTACTGCTATAGAATTAATATGGACCCATCTGTGGTGCACAGCCTATTAGGCCTCCTGCTTGTCCCCTGGGCTGGGGATCATAATGAGTCCAAGCCTTCCCTTTTGATTGGAACTGCAGGGGCTCTGGTCCTGGAATTCTGAGGTTGAGAATGGGATGTAAAGCCATATTCCAGCAAGCACTGAAGGATGAGTTTTTCTTGGGCTCATCTGAGTTCTGGATGAAATGAGAGTGATCATCCTAACATATAATCAGGAATTCCAGCAGGCACCCTAAATGGCTGTCTAGTTTTAGAGTCATGGGCTTGAGGAGGCGCTCAGCTAAGCTCTCCCAACAGCAGCTGAGTCCCAGGCCCTGGAGTGCGTCTGAAAACCCGTCACATGTTGTAACTATGATAATTAGGATGCTCTTCCAAGAAGGTGCACAGACAGACTTCATCTTTTCCTGGGATCAGAGCCTCTCAGATATTCCCTTCTTCAGTTCACACCCCACCATTCATTCGCCTTGCTGCTCAACCCAGAGAGTCAGGACACACTGGATCAGTCACCAAATCCCATACCCTAAGATCTCCAATTATACCTCTCTACTCTCTTCCTGCTGCCATGGGCTTAGTTTGGTCCTTGTAATTTCTCTATTCCTTTTAGTTAGGCTTTATGACCCTCAAATTCAGTCAAGATGTGCCAGACTCCCCTCTTTAAAATGCAGAATTGCTCCAATCACTCCCTTGCATGTTCAGCATGCCCCTTTCTGGTGGAAAAAGCCCAGCCCTTGGATACAGCCATCGCTTCCTAATTGGGGCTTTACTTTCAGCCCCATTTCTGTTCTCTTGGGCCTTACAGCACACAGCTGGGCTTCATGTGTCATGGACTTTCACACCTCTTGGCTCCTTCAAGCTGTTCCCTGTACCTGGGATGCCCTCTGCTCATGGCCATCTTGAACATTCCATTTAGGAACTGTCCTTAGGAAGCTGCTCGTTTACTCCCATTCTCCCTGTCCTCTCCCCTACCCACCACCTTGAACGAAATGACCCTCTTTTGTACTCCCTTAAGTCCTGGTCTATTGCATATTAAAGGATTTGATTCAAAATGTCTTGCTTGGCTAGATGGTAAAATGAAAAGATCCTAAATTGGTAGTTCTCAACCTTGCCGCTCTTGGCAATTGCCTGGACATCTGGTAATCTGGTGAAAGGAAACTGACTCAGTGGAAGAGGAACAAGTCTGGGAGCCTTCTCGGGAGAACACCCTGGGTCCCGCTCCCTAAGGTTCTGACCTACATAGTATGGAGTATGGACATCAGGATTTAAAACGGTTCATAAGGTGATTCTAATGTGCATAGTTTGCGATCCTCAGTTTTAATTGAACCCACCTTGTTAAGGATAAACACGTTCATTTGGTGTTATAGACACACTGGTGTTGTCTTTCTGACATGCCTTGTAAGTTCTTCTGCTTTCTATTTCTCAATCAAAAGCTTTCTAATTTTTCAAATATAGGCACCAAATATAGTAGAGAATTGGGCCAAACATGAAAGAAGCTCTTGATTCTGGCTTCACTGTAGAATTATTACCTAAGAAACAAAAAATATGGATGCCTGGACTCGACCCTAGAGCTTAAAGAGCACATCAACTTCTCTGCACTACTCGGGATGGCAGCCTTCACAAGCCAACATTGCTCTTTGAGGAGAGGGGTCTTTTGTCTTGAAGATTGTCAGGAGAGAAGGATGGAGGGACATTGGGTGAGGAGAAAGAAAAGAAATTGGGAGGGAGGAAAGTACATACGACACTTAATGGGAATTGCCAATAACAGGTTTAGGTTCCATTCAGTACCACTAAAACAAGTCATGGGAAATTGCTTTTACTTCAGGTTTCTTAGCTACTGATTCTTGCATTTGGTAATAATTGTTGTGGTGAAAAGGAAAATCAAAATTTGCTTTGCACAGATTAAAGATTTTCATCCTTGGAGAATCTGGTAGAGGAAGGGAAATCAGTGGAAAGCTTTCTCATCTCAAACTTGGATAAGATGATCAACTGGCAACCTGACACTAGTAGTTCAGTGGCAAAGTCAAATCCATGATGCTTTATTCCCTATTAGTGTGTCCCATAGAACTCTTAATAGCTTGCCTTGGAGTTGGAGAGAAGGGGGAGAAACAAATGTTCCTTTACACTTTCCTCTTAGAAAAACAGAGCCAGTGTAGCTGGTTTCAACTTTCTACTGTGGATATGGCTTGTCCTGTCCATTCAAATTTCCCCCAACCCCTGCCTAATTCATGGCAAACATACTAGGACACTTGAAAGCAGCAAATGAAATGGAGTGTCTAGTTTTTAAGCCACGAATTTCAAAGAAGTAGTATATGGGGGCAGAGTGTTATGTTATATTAATTAATGAATTAATTAATTTTTTGAGACAGAGTCTCATTCTGTCACCGAGTCTGGAGCGCGGTGGTGCAATCTCGGTTCACTGCAACCTCCGCCTCCTGGGTTCCAGCAATTCTCCTGTTTCAGCCTCCCAAGTAGCTGGAATTACATGTGCACACCCCCATGCCTGGCTAATTTTTTGTATTTTAGTAGAGACGGGGTTTCACCGTGTTGCGCAGGAGCTCGAGCTCCTAAGCTCAGGCAATCCACCTGCTTCAGCCTCCCAAAGTGCTAGGATTACATGCGTGAGCCACCACGCCCAGCCTGCTAGTCATTTAAATAAGAGTCATAGCCAGACAAATTGCAAATATAAGAACTCCTCTGAATTTTGTGTTTTCTTTTCTTTTTTTTTCTTTTTTGTTTGAGAGGTAGTCTCGCTCTGTCGCCAGGCTGGAGTACAGAGGCGCGATCTCAGCTCACTGCAACCTCTGACTCCCTGGTTCAAGCAATTCTTCTGCCTCAGCCTCCTGAGTAGCTGGGATTACAGGGATGCACCACCACACCCAGCTAATTTTTGTATTTTTAGTAGAGACAGGGTTTCACCATGTTGGCCATGATGGTCTCAATCTCCTGACGTCATGATCCACCTACCTCCCAAAGTGCTGGGATTACAGGTGTGAGCCACTGTGCCTGGCTGAATTTCATATTTTCACAAGGCTTATTGGTTGAGGATAACATTGTAGGAATGGTGAGCACATGTGACCTTTTCAATCATGAAAAGTTTATGAGACACATGCCTTTTTAGGTGGAGCTTACTGCTCTAGGTTTAAGAAAGTAGAAGGTTTCTATCCCTTGATGATGGGAAGGTGTCTTGGATTCTGTTGTTTTCAAGTCAAAAGCTTACTTTTCTAACAATGCAATGAAGTATCTCCATTATCTTATATCACGTTGATGCTTTACACACTCCAGTCCACAGGGGCGCCCTCTCTGAGCCCTGTGAATAGCTGGTGCTTCGCTAGTGCCTGGCCTGTGAGCAGCACTCAGTAAAGCCTTGTTCCTCCCCACACCCTTTCCTCTCTATTTTCTTTTCCATGTGAGGGTACCTCTAGGATAACTGCGATTCTTATCTTCCCAATACCAGGGGGCTGTAAAGGTTAAGAGGTTTTCCTCTGTTTCTCCTTATGTAATAAAGAAAAAATGTTGAGCAAACTTGAATGGATGCCTTTGAGTACTTATGTTTCCTATTCTATTTAAATATTGCACTACATAGTTTCCAAGATGGCCTATAATAGTCCCCATCTCCTGGTATTCATTGCCCGTGTAATCTCAACCCATTGAGTAACTTGCTTTTAATGAGTAGGACATGTCGATCTTGAGGAGATGCTAATTCTGGGATCACATTACAAGAGAGTGTGACTTCCATCTTGATAGCAGATCCTCCCTGATGGCTTCATGAAGCAAGTTGCCACGTTGGGGAAGCCCATGTGGCAAGGATCTGAGAGCAGCCTGCAGCCAATAGCTAGCTAGAAATTGAGATTCTCCACCCAATAGGCCAAAAGGAATCAAATCCTGCCAACACTACATATGTAAGCTAAAAATCAGATTCTTCCCCAAGTAAGCTTTCAGATGAGACCCTGGCCCTAGTTGACTCCTTGATTGTAGCTCTATGAGAGACTATGAGTCAGAGAACCCAGCTAAGTTATGCCCAGGTTATTGACACACAGAAACTGAGATAATAAATGTGTGTCGTTTTAAGTGGCTAAGTTTATGGCAATTTGTTACACAGCAGCAGATAACTAATACAAACAATAATATAGTGCTGTCACATATAATTCCTTCATTGTTACAGACATTTGTTTTTTCTTACCTGTATAAAATGTCAATTATTATTATTACTATTTTGAGACAGGGTCTCACTCAGTCACCCAGGCTAGAGTGTAGTGGCAAGCTCACAGCTCACTGAAACCTTGAACTCCTGGGCTAAAGCCATCCTCCCAGCTCAGCCTCCCTAGTAGCTGTGACTACAGGCATGCACCACCATGCCTGGCTAATGTTTGTATTTTTTGTAGAGATGGGGTTTTGCCACATTGCTCAGGCTGGTCTCCAACTCCTGGCCTCAAGCAATCCTCCTGTCTTGGCCTCCCAAAGTGCTGGGATTACAGGTATGCGCCACCACATCCAGCCTATAAAAATGTTATAACAAAATTCTGGAGAGGAAAGAGATGAGTCTTTTTTTTTTTTTTGACAGTCTCACTCTGTTGCCAGGCTGGAGTGCCGTGTTGCGATCTCGGCTCACTGCAACCTCTGCCTCCCGGATTCAAGCGATTCTCCTGCCTCAGCCTCCCAAGTAGCTGGGACTGCAGGCACGTGCAACTATGCCTGGCTAATTTTTTTGTATTTTTAGTAGAGACGGGGTTTCACCGTGTTAGCCAGGATAGCCTTGATTTCCTGACCTCGTGATCTGCCTGGCTCGGGCTCCCAAAGTGCTGGGACTACAGGTGTGAGCCACCGTACCCGGCCAGAGATGACTGTCTATGTGCCTTGGCATCTCCCTCAAAGTATTTAGTAAAAGTTTTTGTTTTTGTTTTTTGTTTTTTTTGCATATAGTAAATGCCATTACATATTTTTTGAAAGAATGAATAAAGGTACATTTTTCTTGATGTTTTCAAAAAATGACTTGGATTCATGCCTTCTGATATTTGGCATGTCTGATTCTGCTGTGTTCACATAGTTAAACGGTTCATGCTTATTCCTTCTTGATTAATAAAGAAAAATTGTTTCCACAAAACATTATACTTTGTTTTGTTTTGTTTGTTCGTTTTTTAGGAACTTGGAGAATGAGTGGTTCTACTTGTTTGCAGGCTTAATGAAGAACCAAATAGGATATAGCTTAGAAAGTGGGGTGAAATATATTTGACCTACAGATTCTGGGCCCTGATTATTTTCTGACTGCCTTTGCCTACATTTTTCATGCCACTCACCTAAAAGGATGACGCATTTGTGGTATTGACAAATCTTTTCTTTTGGCTGCTGAGATCCGTGTTAAGAAAGACATATATCAATTACTAATTAGTCAGTCCTAGTCAAATGGCGGGGCGGTGGGGGAACAATGAAAATGTAAATACAAAAACAACAAGCCATATTATAATTAACAATTAGTTTGCTTTTTCCTAACCTCCTCCACTTTTTGGTACATCTTTTTTAGACACAGAGATCATAACCACGTGGGAGGCGAGAGGAAGGTCAGATTGGAGGCAGCCTTCCCACTCTTCTTTAGAGGAAGTCATTTTTGTCTTTATCTTTCCTTCCTTTATAGCACAAAAAGTTTTCAAAAGATAGAGCTGACTTCCCTGAATGGCTTCCCCATTCCTATTCCATTGTGGTAGCACTTTTGGGTCTGGACTCTGGACTTTGAATTTATAGCTGTCTTGTGTTCTCACTCTGGCAGAAAGACATCCTCTCCCTCAGGCACCTTGCCTCTTAACTCACTGCTTTGAACTACAGCCATATGGGTATGTGATCAATCTGTCCTCCTCAAGAAATCCAACGAGGGCAGGCAGGGGAATCCATCTGGACCCTCTGTAGTTCTCAGAGAGGTGGGAGAGAGCCCATCAGGTCTGAGCAGGCAGTAATTGCCCACAGGTGTAGCCAGGGACCCCTCTTCGTCTAGATGGCTTGAGATACACCATCCTGAACCTTGGCCCCTGGCCACATTCTTTCCTGATGGGTAGAGGAGGGTAAAGTTAATACTCACAGGAGTATTGTATTTCCATTTCTTAACTGTGCTGCCTGTAAGCATGGCACAAGAACTACATGGGCAAACAAACTACTGAATTTCAGCAAGGCAGTTTAGCAAATTCTTTTATGAATTAGAGGGAACCTGCGGATTCGATATTTCTGCGTTTCGGCAGCATTGTCACCTGATGGACCCACCAGTTCCTGAATCCTGCTGACTAATGGATCGTTGTCAACTTGCTGGAGCTTTGAGGAAGGGCTGTATTTAATCTGTACTGTTCAATGTTTGTTATCAGTAACTTGGATGAGATTATTGATGACATGCTGATCACCTTTGTTGATTTTGTGAAGCTGGATGAGCTTCGCAAAACTATTGAATGACTGAATACAAATCCAGAACTATTAGAACAGTGAGTAAAATCTTACAAGACAGACTTCAGCAAGGATTAATGTAAGGTCCTACACTTGGATTTAACACACACACCCCTTAGTACTATTTGTTCTTGTCCCCCAGACAAAGGAGGATTGGATTTTGAGCACGGCACTTGTGTAGAAGGCAGGGTGGTATTGTCTTGGGGGAGATGCTTAGCTAAAAGCTGGCCAGGCCATTCAACAAAGCAATATCCAAAGAGGTTAGGGAGGCAGAGAGCATCTGGCTACAAAGCCAGCCAGATAGGGATCTGTTGACAGAGAAGTCTTGCAGAGGGTGGGGGAGGTAGGTTGTAGGCAAAGCCTGGGGCAGTTCCTGTGCTGATGGTTGCTGTACTGTTTTTTTTATCTGTTATGATGGCCTTAGGCATGGGTGGAGAGGGAACAGTGAAAGGCATCAGCCAGGTGTGGACAAGTGTAAATACAGAAAGGGGAAACTATGTCTAGGAGTAGCATGCAGAAAAAAGGCTCAGGGACTTGAATTGAAAGCATGATGTGAGTCAGTATTAAAATGCACTTGCCAAAATAGCTCATTTGATCTCTGGCTGCCTGAGAGATGTCCATAGAATTTGTAATGAGTCTTGGTCTGATATGACCCAGTGTACCGAGTCCAGTACCGGGCACCACATTTCATGAGGATCATTGGCACACCAGAAGGTAGCCAGAAGAGAGGCTTCTTTCTTTCATTAAGTCGCCAAATATTTGATGAACACCTACTAAGTATCAAATACTTTCCTAGACACTGGAGACACTGGAGATTTAGTCACAAATGGGAGAGACAAGGTCCCTGTTCCTAGTAACCATCTGTTCTAGTAGGCAGAGAGGTAGCAAAGTTGTACACAAATAAATAAGATCATTATACATAGGAATAAGTCTTACGAAAAATAAAGTAGGATGATGTGCTGGGACTTAATGGTAGGGGGTTTGGAATAACTTACTTATTTAGAGTGATCAAGGAAAGCCTCCCAGAAGAGCTGAGATCTGAGGAATGAGTAAGAGGTAAGCATAGAAAGACCCAGGAAAACAATTGTACGGGTAGAAGGAACAGCAAAGACCCTGCGGAGGGAAAAGCTTAGAAAATAGAAAGGGGGCCCGTGTGTCTTGGAAGCAGTGAGCAGTATGAGAGCAGAACAGCAAGCCTATGTCAGAAATGCAAGGTAGGGTTGGCTGGTGCCAAGGACTCTAGTGAGGTGGTGCAAAATGATCCCATTTATTTTATATTATTACACAATCAGGTACACAGCACTGAACTGTGTGCCAACCACTGTTCCAAGTCCTTCGCAAAAATTAACTCATCCATCACCATGAAAATGAAGGTGGTAACTAATAACCAAATTGCATTTTATAGCTAAAAATCTTAAAATTTTAATTTTTATTTCACAATTATTATTTCATTTGAAACATATAAAATTCAGATTAAAAGGACTTTTTAACATAGTGACTTTACATACTTTGAATGCAAAGCACAGAAAATATGAAATAATTTGTCCAAGGGTCAAATCCCATGTATTTTCACTCTTGATGTCATTTGTTGCTTGAGCAATGAAGAAGTTTATTTAACCCAGAGAATATTTAACCCAGAGAAGATGTATCTTTGAGGTAATATGTCTCTCTGATATTCCTCCATGGTATCATAGAGATATAACACCATGACCATGTTTCAGAATTTGATGGGCTGTGCACAGTGGCCTGTAATGCCTGACCAGAGACCTCGTGAGTCTTCTTTTCACACTGGTTGGGGTCAAATATTTGCTGAATTATTGTTTTTTTAGTTGTTGCTGTTCTTTTGTTTTGTGAAAATCTCAACGTATTAGAGAAATGCTTAAAATCTTTCCAATTTGTGGTTTTGATCCTTAAATTAGGGAGGGAGGAAGGAGTGCAGCATACACAAGCATGATGCTGCTCTCATTTATTTATTAAATAAACACATATTTAATTGAGCACCTTCTCTGGGTAAGACTGTGCTTGGGTGCTGGGTATAGAGAGATGAATGAAACAGATATGGTTCTTGCCTTTACATAGCTTACACTCTATGGGGAGAGAAAGACTACAGACAAGATAAAAGCACATATCTATGTAATTTCAGATCTTATTAAATGCTAAGGAAGCAATGAAATGTGTTTTTATTATCTATTGGGCATTATAATTCCCACTGAAATTTAGCAGCTTAAAACAACTGCAGTCATTTATTTTGCTCACATATCTGCCATTTGGACAGGGCTCAGTGGGAATAGCTTATCTCTGTTCCACACAGCACCAGATGAGGTGCTTGAAGGATCTGCTTCCAAGGTGGCTCACTCATGTATTTAACACTGGTTGTCATTTGGAAGCTCAGCTGGGGTTGTGGCTGGGGGCCTCCTTTCCTCTCTACTGTAGCCTCTCTGTGAGACTGCTTGGGCTTCCTCATAGCATGGTGGCTAAGTTCCAAGAAACTGTCAGTCTTTTTAAGTCCTAGGCCCAGCAACGGACAGAGTCACTTTTGCCATAGTTTGTTGGTCAAGTAGTCACAGAGCCCACCTAGATCCAAGGACATCTAGCTCAAGAATGGGCATAAGCCAACTCTTGGTGAGAAGAATGTAAAACAAAAGGTGTGGCCATCTTCGATTTATCATAAGCTGTTATTTCATAAGTTTCCATCTTTAAGTCTACTGCCCGAGATAGAGTTTATTTCTGCCTGCAGACTTTCCCTGTAATTATGAGGTGTTGACATTGGCTTATAGGTGCTGGTTTACCTGTGAGTTTAAGGTACGACCAGTTCAGGAAGATTGTTAATTAACAGATTATCATGTTTCTCTGTTGATTATATATTTTCTTTAAAAAAAATTTATTAAATAAAAATTAAAGAGCAGGATACAGATTATGAATCCTAACCCTTTGACTATCTTATTGGAAGATTGGAAGCACCTGGTTAGTTTTTATCAGAGCCTGGAGAGAAGAAAGAAAATGAACTTCTATTGAGGTCTTACTGTGTGCACAGGTGATTCATTTAAGGTGGCTTGTTAAATCCTCCTAAACACCTTTCTAGTTATTCAGTTTCCACAGCCAAAAAATAGAGATACTACTAACTTGAAAGGTGTTTAGGAGGATTTAACAAGCTACCTTAAATGAATCACCTGTGCACACAATAGGTACTTAATAGAAGTTACTTTCCTTTTCCCTCTCCAGGCTCTGATCCATTTCTGTCTTTCTTCCCTCAAGGCAAACTCATCAAGAGAACAACCTGGTAGCTATCTTCACTAGTTCTTGCTTCACTCTATCCCTCAATAATTGACCGACTGTGAAACCTTTGGGGCTAAAATGTGATATTCCTGATTCACCCACGCGCACACACGCAGACGCACGCACGGACGTGACATTATTTCTCTCTTTGCTCAGTTAGCAGTGAGACAAAAGGCCTAGGTCACTTAAAAACTTGTCTCCAAGTTCGGATTCCATAAAAACTAACCAGAGAAAAGTAGAACAAATTTGAAGAGAAATAGGAGATTCTGAGATAGATAGAGATGGTTTCTTCACAGCAGCAGATGCTCCTCTTATTATCTTTCTTTCACTGGTGCCCTTGACCTTTCTACCTTGCCCTCAACCCTGCCCAAATTAGGGCATCAAGGGTAGAGAAAGGAAGCCCCGTACCTGGTTCAAGCTGTAAGCCCTGCACATCCTTCCTGTGTATCCCTCTGTGCAGCCTGGCTTATCCACTCCGGAAGGTTTGTTTATTCCTTCCATTTGCAACCGACAGATCAGGAGAGAGAAAAGGAAGGAATTACCTCGGATGGCTGGAGCGGAGAACTAATGAAGGGAAGGCTCCAGGGCTTTGCCAATGGGGCATCTGGCCGGAAAATCTGTGGATGAATCAGCACAAGTGGATGCTCGCTGTTACAAAAATGGCCCAAATCATATTCTAGTGATCATTGCTGATGGTATCATATTAAAAGTGAACTGCCATGGAAGAATGCTAACTTTTTGTTGGTGCTTGAGGTGTAGGAGTCCAGAGACATTCGACTGGGTGTTTTGAAAGCAAAAGGTCAGTCTCCAGACATGTTTTAGTGTCAGCATTCAGACTTTCATAGCTTTGGCTACCTCTATGTGCTATTATAAATTGATGTCATTACAAAGATGTTATAATACCTATCTTTTCTCCTAGAATCATGAAAAGGACTATCCTTAATATGGAATTGGATATTAAAAGCAGTTTCTTATCTGTGTGTCCTAAAGCAATAAATGACATCCATGATTAATTAGTGCATGGGTGATTCCTGGAATGCTAATTGTCATTCTGTGGTTTAAAATCACAACCTGGGATTTTCTTTTTTGTCTTTTGTCCATATGTGACTCTGAGTAGCCAAATCTAAGTATCATTTGCTCTAGATGCTTGACATAGTTTATACGCCTAGCAATTTTGACTGCCAAATATTTTACATTGTGAAGCAAATGGCAAAGTCACACTTACAGGGTGCAAAAAGGAAATCAGATATTGAGTATGATAGCACACATTCAATAGAGAATGAGAGTTAAGGACATGACCTGTGGAGTTGTACTGACCTGAATGAGAACTCAGCTTTCTCATTGAATGACTGAGTGCCTTGCACAGTCATTTTACATCACCAAGCCTCTGTTTCCTCATCTGTAATATTGGGATAACAATGACGATGACCTCATTAGGTTCTTACATAGAATAAATGGGACAACACATATAGAAGGTTTAGCACAGTCCCCGGCACAGAAGGGACTCAGTAAATACTAGATATTATTTGTGCAGGAGTAGATGTGATACCCCATAACCTTGGATAAGTTTTTAGCCCTTTTTCCTGTTCTATTTCTGTAAGTTCTTATTTGCTTGTTTGTTAGGGTTGTTGATTGGATGCAGCACCTGTTAAATACCATCTTGTATTGGTATTTGTCTTTGTATGTGTGTCTCACTGTCTCAAGTCCTCTGTTATGTGTTGGAGGGTAGGGGCTGTGTTCCACATCTCTTTGTCATTTCCACTGTGACTTAACTGGTGGTTTGCACACTGCATGTGCTCAACGCTGATTGATGATAATGGTGAGCAAATCATAGTGTGTGGTGGAAGCAAATCAAGATCAGAGGTTCCACTTTCATGTGCATGAGAAAACTTCGAGTTTGCAGGAAAAAAGAACTCCTTTTTCTCTTTATAGGTAGAGACTTCACCCTTCCTCCTGGACAATCATTTTACACCCTCTAACTTTCAGGGAGTGAAACAGGCAGATGAACAGATGTAAATATTAATGTCATAGCTATGGGCAATACAACTCCAGATGACTGTTTATACAAATTTTTGGGTCAAAAGACTTTATTACTCTAACTTTTGGACAAAAGATGGTCTATGAATACAGAGCTTTTTAAAAATTGTGGTAAAATATACATAAAATTTACCATACGAACCATTTTTAAGTATACAGTTCTCTGCCATTAAGTACCTTATTGTGCAAACATCAGCATCATCCATCTTCAGAACTTTTCATATTTCCCAGCTGAAACTCTGTACCTATTAAACACCAACTCCCCCTCCCCCCCCAGCCCCTGGCAACATCATTCTACTTTCTATCTCTATATGTTTGATTTTAGGTATCTCATGTAAGTGGAATCATATTGGTAATGTTGGGACTGGCTGATTTTACTTAGCATAACGTCCTTGAGGTTCATCTATGCTGTACCAGGTGTCAGAATTTCCTTCTTTTTTAAGCCTGAGTAATATTCAGTTGTATGTATAGACCACATTTTGTGTATGAAATCATCCAATGATGACTCCTGGGTTTCTTCCACTTTTTGGCTATTACGAATAATGCTGCTGCAAAACATGGCTATACATTTTTAAAAAAAAATATGGCAGTGTATTAGGGTTCTCCAGAGAGACAGAACCAATAGGATATAGATAGATTGATACAGATTCAGATAGATAGAATAGATGAGAAGGGTTTTATTAGGGGAATTGATTACATGAGTATGGAGGCTGAGAAGTCCCGTGACAGGCCTTCTGCAAGCTGGAGACCCAGAGAGGCTGCTAGTGTGGCTTCATCCTTGTCTGCAAGCCTCAGAGAACCTAGGCTGGGGGCAGGGGCTGGGGAGAGGTAGGGATCACTGGTGTAAGTCCTGGAGTCCCAACACTCAATTCAGACTCACATGCCAATCTCTTCTGAAAACACCCTCACAGAAAGAAAGAATGCTTTACTGGTTCTTTAGGTATTCCCTAATCCAGGTGAGTTGACACCTAAAATTAAGCATCACAGGTAGTGTAGACTATGATTGTGGCCTTGCTTGTGTAACTCTCAGGTTAGTGCCTTTCATAGAAGGATTAACACTGGCTACCAACCTGTAGTGATCCGATTTTGTTTTCTGTTTTTCCGCATGTGTCACTACTTGAATTATTTCCTGTTTATGAGGACTGGTGTCTACAACCCATGTGAGTATTGTGGCTGCCCTTCTGTTCCAGTCTTCTTTATTGAGGGAAATATTTGAGAAGGGTCCTTACTGCTTAAAATTAAAGCTTGGGAATTGCTTGCTTGAGTTGGATTCGCCCAAAAAGGAAAAATGTAAAAAATGAGACAAAATTTAAGCAGGCTACACTGATATGCGTCTCAGACACATCCTGGAAAAACAGCTTCCTCCACCCCATGCCAGGCTGTGTACTGCCATTTGAACAGGTATCAACTTCCTTGTTGTTTAAAAGGAAAGGGCGCTGGTGGCGCTGATTCTGTGACTTGGTGCACAGATGGCAGATCCAGTGCTGTCATAGAGAATTCAGTGATCCCAGAACGGATTTATTTCATTTTATTTTTAAATCTGAAGACCAGGTTCTTTTGAGGTATTTAGTTCTGAGCACCAGCGTTTGCAGATGTATCACTGCTCAGGGCAGAAATGCCTTCTTGTGCAGGGGAACCTCCCAAGTAGAGTGAGCCTCCTCTCCTCCTGCTGGTGAGACCAGAGAAGTGCTTCTAACATTGTTAATGGAGCAAAATTATCCTTCTCTTAACCCTGCTGCAGCATCTGGGGTCATCTTTTTGTTTACTGTGTTTTTGTTTCTGACCTTCAGAAGGTCTTTGTGGCATAGCCCAATAAAGACGAGGGAATAAAACAAACAGATGCAAAACAACACGAAGTCTCGAATCATTTCCAGGTACCACCACCCCACATGGCAATGTGGCTCTCAGCTTATAAGATGATTTTATTTGAGAAGCCAACTGTATTCTACATAACTTATACTGTCACCTGTCACATTGCAATATACCTAGTATATTAGTCCATTTTTACACTGCTATAAAGAACTGCCCACAGCTGGGTAATTTATAAAGGAAAGAGGTTTAATTGGCTCCCAGTTTTGCATGGCTGGTGAGGCCTCAGGAAACGTGCAATCGTGGTAGAAGGAGAAGCAAGGCACCTTCTTCATAAGGCACCAGGAAGGAGAGTGAACACAGGAGGAACTACCAAACACTCATAAAACCATCAGATCTCGTGAAAACTCACTCACTATCATAGAACAGCATGGAGGAAATCGCCCCTATGGTTCAATTACTGCCACCTGGTCTCTCCCTTGACACATGGGGATTATGGAGATTATAATTAAGATGAGATTTTGGGTGGGGACACAGCCAAACCATATCACCTGGCAAGCATCAGACACCTGTGGTGCTTTTTCACCTGTGCTCCTCCTTCATCTTTCATTTTCACCTTAGTAAACGAAGGCACAGGCAGTGGAAGCATCAAGGTGCCTTTTGCAAAGGCTAGTAGTGGGGGCCCAGTAATGCTCATGCAGCCTGTCTGTGGGGACAAAGAATAAGGTTGGTACAGGGGACCTGGAGGATTAATGCCTGTCACATGGAAGGCCCTCCATCTGTAGTTATTGGAATAATAAATGAATGAAAGAGAAGCATCCCTGGGACCAGAGATATAAATTGGCAATCGATATCTAATATTGATTCCATTGTGCAGATGAGGAGACTGAGTTATTGAGATAGTAATTGATTTCCATAGGCTCAGCCAGCTAGCTACTGTCTTGTTAATATTAGAAACAACACCAGACTTCATGCTTCCCAGCTCAGAGCTGAAAGTGCTTGTGCTAGATTTATGCGCTTGCCGACCCATTCCTGCTGATGGTCACTTTGATAAATCATTTCAATTAGAAGCAGATGTTATCATGGTATACCTGGAGACAGGTCTTCCTGCTTCCAAACAGTGTAGTTGCTGTTTTATGGTTTCCTGTCTGTGTGTGGGTCTTTATTTGTACCTCTCGTAAACAAACAAATAAGCAAATAATAACAACAAAATTAGCTGTGGTGGCATTTAAGTTTTCAGGAGAACTTTTTAATATAAAGTCTTGTGTATTTCTCCAGGGAACGTGATCAGCCTGCTTGGAAAATGAGCAGAAAAATGAAGAGCTTGGTTTCTTGTATGGAGTAATCAGAGAGCACTCACACAGCAATGGTAGTTTCTGGAAATTTGGTCTGGAAAACAATAATTAAAAATCTTTCCTGCTTTTACAACATCTGGTACTAACCATTACATTCTGGGAATCTTGACTTGCATGAAGAGATTTTCTTAAACCATTTCTCTCTCATTTAGTATTCATAAATCCATTTCGTATTCACATGGCTTTTATTTTCTTATAATAATTTCCTTTTTTGATTATATATTTAATACTAATATAAATTTTGCATGAATTTGGGGAAGATCTGTAATGGCATAAAGATAAAATTTAAAAATCACTTATAATTCATTATTCAGAAATACCAATTTTTACCATTCTGGGGTATACCCTTTTATTCTTTCATATATTTTTGGTCTTTTTTTTTTTTTTTTTCAAAATTAGAGGATCTATTATACATTTTGTTGTGCAATCTGCTTTTTTTTTACTTAAAGGTTTTTGTGGAAATTTCTCCCTGCAATTAAATATTCTTCTAAATACAGTTTTTTTAAAGGTGGCATAGTTCTAATGTTGTAAATCTTTCTATAGTATAGTAAATGTACTATATTTACTTAACCATTTCCTTATGGTAAAATTTTAACAGTATTCTGACTTTTATAGTTCATATGCATATGGATAATATAGCATCTATTTTTATATCTGTAAACTTGCTTCTAGAAATATATTTATTTTGAGCAGTAAAGTATCTGATTTTAATTTTGGATCACTCTTTCCCCCTGGGACCTTGGAATCAGAGCAAAAAAATGAGAAAAAGAAAAGTTGGGGCAAGTTAGTATTAGTTGAACTGTAAAAATTCTTCCTGCCTGCCAGCCTGCCTTCCTGACTGCCTCCCTCCCTTGCTATAATAAGTGCCTACCGTATGTCAGGCATAGTGCTAGCCCTATGGAAGAATAATAAGCAAGTGCTAGTTCCTACTTTAATAAACATATCACAGAAAGTGGAAGCTGCAGATGTGTCTAGCAGTTTAACATGGGAGAGTGGAGGTAGTAGGTACCTGAGATTATATTAGCCTTGTAGGAAGGCAAAGTAGGTGATTGCTGAGCTGATGTGATTTGAGGGATGCTGCTTAAAGGCATGTGTGTTTGTATGTATGTCCATATGCTTCATGGGTGGCCAAGGGCATGCAGTAGAGAGAAAGTGGGTTGGATGAGTTGAGTGCCATTGACTCATAAACTGGGAAACTCAGTGCTTCATGCTCAGTTCGTTTCTGAAAATATTAATACTTTTTAACTTTTTTTTTGTTTTTATAATTTCAGTAGTTTTTGGGGTACCGGTGTTTTTTTTGTTGTTGTTACATGTACAAGTTCTTTAGTGGTGATTTCTGAGATTTTCATGTACCTGTCACCCAAGCAGTGTACATACTACCCAATATGTAGTCCATTATATAATTCTTATGCCTTTGGGTCCTCATAGGCTTAGCTCCCACTTATGAGTGAGAATATACGATATTTTCTTTTCCATTCCTGAGTTACTTAACTTAGAATAATGGCCTCCAGCTCCATCCAAGTTGCCGCAAAATACATTATTTCATTCCTTTTTATGGTGGAGTAGTATTTCTTGGTGTGTACATACCACATGTTCTTTATCGATTCGTTGGTTGATGGGCACTTAGGCTGGTTCCATATTTTTGCAGTTGTGAATTATGCTGCTATAAAAATGCATGTGCTTGTGTCTTTTTCATATAGTGACTTCTTTTCCTTTGGGTAGATACTCAGTAGTTGGGATTGCTGGATCAAATGGTAATTCTACTTTTAGTTCTTTAAGGAGTCTCCACATCGTTTTCCACAGTAGTTGTACTAATTTACATTCCCACCAGTAGTGTAAAAGTGCTCCCTTTCACCACAACCACCAAGATCTATTGCTTTTGACTCTTTAATTATGGCCATTCTTGCAGGAGTAAGGTGGTATCTCATTGTGGTTTTAATTTGCATTTACCCAATGATTAGTCATGTTGAACATTTTTTTTCATGTCTGTTGGCTGTTTGTATATCTTCTGAAAATAATTATAAAATACTTACTTTGTGGAATTCACAGGCTAAAGTCCTATGAAATTCATTCTTGCACCCACATGTTCCATCATATTACAAAATTCTATCTCATTCATCCGTGTTCATTAACCAAATTGCAAACTCTTAACACCAGAAGAGTAAGTAAAGGAAAAGAAGAAGCAATTACCCCCAGCTGGCTGCCAGTCTCCTGTTTCTGTTCCCAGGACCAGATTCTCTTATCCCTGGAGCGTGCTCCCTGTTGGATTGGATGTGGCTGATGTGTGGGTAAAATTGGACCATATCTTGTCATTATTGTGTCTCTGCTGACAGAAGTCATGAGGTGAGATTGGGTCTCAGGTGCTGTCTGATCAGGGAGGCTGCACCTGCTGTGGGGTTCTGGTCTCAGTCTCCTGACTGGAGTACAGTCCTCCTACCATGCCCACTTCTCCCTTCTCTCCACACCCCTATCCCCAGGCTGCTGTCTATCAGACCAACACAGATTTCCCACTGGCCCACGAAAATTCTTAATTACAATGAGGACTTCTCTCTTGTTGACTTTTTACTACGAAGATCCTCATCAAGGTCCTAATCAATAATAGAGCAGCTGATTATCTTGTGTAGGGTGACATGGTATAGTTAGACTTGGGGACAGAAATATTTTTTAGCCATGTCTTATTGTCCAGTGCAAAGTTATCTTTGATTCAGACACTCAAAACAAACATTCCGTATAAAAAGAACTTGCTAACTAAACATAAACACATTTAGCATATGAGGGGAGATAACCATGCTCTTTAGTAAATTTCCCATGTACTGGTAAAACACATATTTTGAGACAGAGCTATATACAAGCTAATAGAAAAATATTGTAATTATAGGCTGGGTTTGGTGGCTCACACCTCTAATCCCAGCACCTAGGGAGGCTAAGGAGGGTGGATTGCTTGAGCCCAGGAGTTCGAGAGCAGCCTGGTGAACATGGTAAAACCCCATCTTTACTAAAAATACCAAAACTAGCTGGGCATCGTGGTGGGCACCTATAATCCCAGCTGCTTGAGAGGCTGAGGCAGGAGAATCGCTTGAACCCAGGAGACGGAGTTTGCAGTGATGCAGTGAGCCGAAATTGAGACACTGCACTCTAGTCTGGGTGACAGAGGGAGGCTCTGCCAAAAAAAAAAAAAAAAAAAAAAAAAAAAAAAAAGAAAAGAAAGAAAAACATTGTAATTATCTACAAAGTGGTTTAAAATTATGCTTTTCTAAAATTGTGACTTTTTGAGCAATTCGAAAGTGTCATAAATTGTGAGCTAAATTTTAAATTCCTATTTAATATTTGAAAAAACTGGGGTTTAGAGAGGTTAAATTGCCTGCCAAAGGTTACCCAACCAGTAAGTTCAAAAGAGGGAATTTGAAGTCGAAAGTTTTCTTAACCAATTTGCATCTTCAAAAGACAATGTTTAGTGAACAGCAATATGTCATGTTATTTCATTTAGTACTCATCACTACCTTCTGAGGCATTATTCTTCTTTTACTAATGAGGAAACTGAGGCCCTAAGGGATTAAGAGTAGTGCTCAAGGTACATGTTTGTTATGTGACAGATCAAGAGGGAGTCTCACCAAGTCTGTGTAACTCCAAAACCCGTGAAATCCCAGTGCACCTTAATTCCTTCTGGAGCTGATATGATTGGAAATATGATTGGTTTCTAAAAAAACTTGCTTCCACTTCCTCTAGTTTTTCGGACTTGAGAAATCACTAGAAATGGGAATAAGTTGGATTTGGGTAGGGAGAGAGGAAAGGAACCAAGTAACTCCAAGCAGGGGCAGAGAAAGGAGATTTTTTTTTCCCCTAGCTCAATTTTCAAATGATTTTCGAATCATTTTTTTTCTTTCAATCAAATTCAGAGCATGCCCCATTTATTTGCAAACCTGGCTGGTATAATTTTTGTCATAGTAATTCACGTTTTCATAATTTTCATTTGAGATTGCAAAATGCTCTTGCACAGCATTTTAAAATAGCAGGCAAACCAGCCTCGGAGCTCTTTCCCTGGGAAGGGTGGCGGTGGGGGTGGGAGCTCTTCTTCTAAAGGACAGAAAGGCGGAGCCACAGGAGCTCCGACACAGGAGAAGATCCCAAAAAGTAGGACACCCTGGAGGGTATTTGGCATATAACAAGGTTGAGCTAGATCCCAATCGAAGCAAAATCAAAGCAGCCTGGCCTCACATTGGAGATGGGAGTCTGCCTGGAGCTGACAAAGCCCAGGCTAGGCAGGGCTTAATGACAGGAAAGGAAATGAAGACATTCCTCAGCTCTCCTCCCACCTTCTTTTTCTCAGACCCAAAGACGCTGTATCAAATTTCATGCTAGGTGGAAAGAACACATATGCTGCCTGCAGATGCCTCTGCTCACAGGTCATTTTGGCCCTGCCTGAAGTCAGTACTTTAAATGCATCCTCAAAGGAAATGCTAAAGGAGATCTTTCCCCTGCCAACACACATATACGCGTGCATTCTGGAAATGAGGAAGGCTTCAAGGAGAAGTTTTCCTGGGAGTGCCCAAAAAGCTCCTGGCCATGAGACCTGACAGAGCCAAGTCCTTGCCAACTGGTGCTGTGGGGACCAGAGAATGCTTCATGGCCCAAGGAGTAGAATCTTGCAGCCAACTCTGGAAGGGTTGGCCAGGGTTTCATATGGGAGTTTGCATTCTTCAGGCGGGGCCAAGTAGTTGGCACCTATACAACAAAAGCATTCCCTAATGGGAAGCTACATCTTTGGCTTCTTTGATGTATGCCTTTCTGTCTAGGGTATCCCAAGATTTTATTAGCTAAGGCAGTTTTGTAAAAACAAAACAAAAACAAAACAAAACAAAAAACCACAAAAAATAAAAACAAGAAAATGAACAAAAGAACAATAAGAACACCAAGGAAACATACTATCGTGTTAAACACACACACACACACACACACACACACACACACACACACACTACTAACCTTGTAACCAGAACCCAACAACTAACATCTTAGTACCTTCTTCAGATGGCTCTTGCATTCAGAAGTAATTTTACCTTTGACTAATCACATTTTGAAGTTAGTCTTCATGTAAACCAGTGATTTTCAACCCGGGAAGCACCAGGGCCTTGTACTTAGAGATTCTAATTTAATTGTTCTGCAGCAGGTCCCAGGCTTGGCTGTTTTTTTTTTTTTTTTTTTTTTTTGAGATGGAGTCTCACTCTGTCGCCAGGCTGGAGTGCAGTGGCATGATCTCGACTCACTGCAACCTCTGCCTTCAGGGTTCATGCCATTCTCCTGCCTTAGCCTCCCAAGTAGCTGGGATTACAGGTGCCCACCACCGTGCCCAGCTAATTTTTTGTATTTTTAGTAGCCATCCTGACTTGGGTGTTTTTTACCTGCTCCCTGCCTGGTTCTGAAATGCAGCCTGGGGCTGGGGACCCCGACATCCCTGGAGAAGCACTACACACCTTCCTCACCTGTTTCCTGCATCCTTCCTGCTATGCCTAGATGACAGCAAGAGCGGCAGGAATCAGAGTTTAAGCCATATTACGATATGCTCTTCATATTGTATTTCAATGGATTCCTTGTGTATTTTACTGTCACACTTTTGAGATACAGGAAATCCTTTTGACCTATTGATTTTGCAGAGCAGGTTTCCAGAAGTGTTAAGAATGCTCTGGCGGTCCTATGTGACCGACACAGTAATCTAGGGGTTTAGCAGAATATACTAGCCTCTGGCTGTGATATCCACAGAAAACTTCCCCGTCTGGAGACACACATCTGAGAGAACATACTGGCATCTTTTCATTCACCTGAAAAATCAAGAAAACGCAAATGTAATCCATGTTTGGATGGATTTTGCGCTCTGGGAGCATCCTACTGGTCATTAATGAGCCTTTTCACATTACCATAATCACACCGTGCTTTCTGCTTTTTAGCTGAGGAGGTGGAAGATCTTGGAATACTTGGTCAGAGTTATCTACTTTTGATAAGACCAACCAGTTCGTAGTTTCTAACTGCAGTAAGTCCTCTTCCCTTGTAATGAATACATGGCTGCCTTTCGAAGCCACGTGGAGAAATGATTTTTGACTTAAGGACTGAGAAAATAAAAAATATCTTTAGATCTTAGGGCATTATTTCTGACTAATTTGTAATATCCCAGGAGTCTGAATAGAACTTCTTGAGCTATGTTGCATAATATATTAGGATTCCACATTTAAAAAATGTAGGAGGTAGATATTTTATATGCTATATAGTATCTAAGAAAATATTTTAATAATTGCCTTTCAAAGGATTAGTAACTAGAAGACAACACATTCAATATATTATCTGGGTTCTTTGAAAACTTTATAAATTTGAGAAAAATCAGTATAAATTTCCTCAAAGATACCCTAAAAATCTATAGTTCAGCTTGGACATCTTAGCCTTTAATTAAGCAAGCAGCATTTAATTTTACATGTTCTTAAAGACATTTATTTAAAAACGTTTACATAGCTCAACATTCCAAAGGGGCAAATAGTTAAAAGTGAAAAGCTTTTTGCTGGCCTGTCTCCCCACTACCCAACTTTCCCTTCTGCAATTCAAACAGTGCTACAGTTTCTTGTATAGGTAACCTTCGCTTATGCTACATTTAACCAGAATTGGAGAAGGAAATAGATTATTCTCACTGAAGCCCAGAAAACAAGTTTTGATAGAAAATGGGGGAAGAAGGAAGGTGGCATTATTTTTGAATACGAAGTGCAGTAATATTTACTGCCAAGTTACTTTCCAAAATGAATCTCTGTTAATCACCACCCAAACCTAATGCCTCCGCGGTAGATGCTGAGAAATACTTGCTCATTTAATTGGCTACTGATGGAGTGATATCTTCCTAACACGTCATTTGGTCTTGTGTGTTTTATTCTGTTTCCACATCCTCTGTGAGGTTCTAGAATTAGGTAAATTGGGACCAGGCATGATGGCTTATGCCTGTAATCCGAGCACCTTGGGAGGTCAAATTGGGAGGATTGCTTGCACCCAGGGGTTCAAGGCCAGCCTGAGCAGCATCGCGAGACCCTGTCTCCACAAAAAAAGTAAAGAAAATTAGCCCGGCATGATGGCACGTGCGTGTAGTCCCAGCTGCTTGGGAAGTTAAAGCTGGAGGATCGCTTTAGCCCAGGAGTTTGAGGTTCCAGTGAGCTGTGATTGCACTACTGCATTCCAGCCTGGGCAACAGAGTGAGATCCTTTCTCTCTTAAAAAAAAAAAAAAAAAAAAGAAAGAAAAAGAAAAAATATTAGGTAAGTTGGCCCTCCTTACCTTTGATTTCCCTGTTTCCTATGACCAGCCTATTACCCTCGTTTGACTTGCAGACTGGAGTTCCTAGCCTGCCCCTTCCCACACGTGCAATTTGGATTCACAGGTGGAACTCCAGGTCGTGTTCACGGTGCTGAGAAACTTGAAGCACTTTCTCCTGAGATGTGGGGCAGGAGAGAGCTGAGGAACTTTTCCTGCTGCGTTAAGAGCTGCCTCCTACGTTCCCAGCAGGAAAGAGAGCCCAGTTGGGGTAAGAAAACAGTTTTTTAGCTACTGCTGCATGTCAAATAGGGCTTCCTATTGTTTTGTTTACCCTATTGGCTAATTCTATGATTTTAGTTCCAGGAGGATTTTGCCAGGTGGCAAATATTCTAGGTGCCTGGGAAACAGCAACACCATAGCAGAGAGAAACAGTGCAAGGCTCTGTTTCAACCAGGACAACCCTGACTTTTATTCTCTACCATTTTTTTCCCTCTTTGATATCCTTATTTTCAAAAACCCAGAAGAATGCATGAAATGGGCTATACCGGACAGGTTGAAGCTAAGAAAGCAGTTTCCTTAGCAACTGTAGCCATATGAAAGGCTGGCAAGTCGTCCTTGTCTCATTTTTCATTTCATTTTCTGCAGTTCCTGAAAAGAGGTCAGATGCTCTGTGTTAAGGTCACGTTGCAGTTTTGCTTGTGGTACCTTCCGTACCAGAGCTAGGCAGGCAGATAACTGTCCATGTTACTGAATGCTTTTATTTCAGTTAGAAATGAGCACATGTACACAGTCACATTTTGCGGTTGGTTCTCAAAGAATCATAGAAGACTTCTTTGTGAAGAGTTCAAAAGCAAAGGTATAAAAGCAAAGGCCACATATTTGCAGGTTGTTGGTCTTTAATGAGAGCTATTCTGATTTCAAAGTCATATCAGAATATTTTTGGTAATGGCAGACAGAACCACATGAAAAAATTCAAATTAGTCCTCCACTAATATGATGCCTCTTCTAAAATTATTTGCAAAATCTAAAATGGAAGTTTTTTGGTTAATTTTAAGTTTCTAAATTCAATTCAACAATATTTGTTGCAGCTCTGATTCACTAAGAACTGCAGGGCATAAGCAGATGTGATAAGATGGTTTGTGCCCTCGAGGAGTTGCATATTTAGTCCTGGGAATAAGACAAATACAGCGTAATTACGACTACAAGGAAGAAAGTGATAAATGGCACGAAGCAGTGGTTATCGACCTTAACTGCAGGTTGGAATCACCTGGGGAGCTTTAAAAACACCAGTGCGAGGGTCCTTCTCCCAGAGGTTCTGATTTCATTGGTCTGGGGTACAGCCTGGGGATTGAGATTTTAGAAAGGCTTTTCAGGTGATTCCAATGTGCAGTTGAGGTTAAGGACCCCTAGTGAAGAGTGTCCGAGAGATGTCCAAGAGACAGTTGTGGTTGGTTGGGGTGAGAAATTGTTTACTTTCAGGTAACAGAAAGGCCTTGAAAAGTGGGTGTGAGTTCATCAGGCAGAGAAACTTGGAAGGGAAAGGACTTGTTTGCAGAGGAGAAAAAATATGACGAAAGCCACGAAGTGTGAAACAGGGTGGGTGGGTGCATGGGTATTTAGGGAACTGTAAGCAAACGCCCTCCATGTGAGTGTGGAGTAGCCTGTCCAGGAGAAGGTGAAGCTTCGAGGCAGATTGGGAAATCCTGAGGTGGGTAAGGTGAAAAGATCCTGAGCTGGAAGCCAGACTTGCTTCAAATTGGCTTTCTTGTTTTTAACTGCGCCTCGAGGTCTTTGGGGGTTTGAGCCCAGTCGTGATTGGGGGAAGTCAAACAGAAGGGAAGACAAGAAAAAGAGCTTATTTATGGGAGAAGAGGATGAATTCAATAGTACAAAATCACTGCAGTTAGGAGGAATCTTGGAGATACTTTGGTTAAATGCCTTTGTTTTCCAGTGGAGGAAGCCCTAGAGGAAACTGACCTAGGACAATTACATGACTAGTTAATGGGCTGTTGTGATTCAGGTGGAGATGTCCAGCAGGCAATTGACAAACAGGTGTGAAGCTGAAGAGAGAGGTCAGGGATGAAGATATAATTTTGTGACTCACTTTCAATGAGGCAATAAGGACTTGGGGGTGAGAGGAATCTGGAAAGAAGAGAGAAAGTGATATTTAGAAGGCAAGAGAATTTGAAACCCACAAAAGAGGCATAGAATTAGCATCACAGATACAAGAAGAGAATCAGAATAATTCAGTGGTGCGGATGCCAAGAAAGAGAGTGTCGAATAAAGATCCTTCACAGAGGAAGGATCAACATGCAAAAGGCTGGGGAGAGACTGCAAGCATGTGGGCTTGCCAGAGGCCCTGGGATTAGAGGCTTGAATACAACTTGTGACACCATTGTGCACTGGTGGGTGGGAGGTAGATGTTAGGAGTGGTGCATGAAGGCCGCTAAGGAAGATGCTCTGAGCTTTCGTCATGTGCTGGGTGGCCCTTCCCCAGTTCTTGTATTTAGTCATTTTTCATCAATTAAAAGACAAATAATTGTGGTGAAAAACAGACTATGCTTTCTGAGGAGCAAACAAAAGCCTCCAATTTTAAAATTTCAATTAAAATCAATGAAAAAATGACATTCTATACTATGAGCTTGAAAACATAAAATGAATAGCTTTAAAAACCACCATAATTAGTTATCTTTCCAGTCTAAGACTTAGACCTAAGTCACTTATAAAGGAATACCAATGGATGGGGTGTGAATATGTACATAGATTATAAATATTATATTTGATAGATCAGGAGAGAGAGGAAAAGTAGGGTGTTGCAGACAGTACAAATGAAAAGACTCTAGATTTTTCCTTTGGGGAGTGCAGACAGCATGCTCCAAGCTGTTGAGTGGCTCTGCTTAGCAGTGAGAAAACCCAAAGGCATCGTGCCTCCCAGAATGCCCCTCGGCTGCCCAGAAATAGAGAGTTAATGAACAGGGACAGACGCTACCAACAAAAGAAGAAATGCTTTATTTATTATTCACTAATCTCCAGGGTCCCTGTGCTATTCAGAATTAACATGCTCTCTGGAATAATGGTTTAACACCTCCTGGTTTGACAGAGCTGTGCTTATCCAAGCACGTGCAACATTTTTTTTTTTTTTTTCCTGAGAGCCAGGATGGAGCATATAGTGGAGTCCCTGACTCTTCCAGCCCTTGAAGGGTATCTGGTTCACCCTCCTGCCCCAATATGAGAATGACCTCACAGCATAACTGACAAGGGCTGCCTGCTCTTATATGTTTTTAGTGTTAGGGAGTTCACCACCTAATAAGGTAGCCCGTTCTGTTTTAAGTGATTTTATAACCTTTAGAAAATGTTCCCATATATTGAATTCTTTCTTTCTATAGCATTCATCTTGTACCTGGTCCTAGGTCTTCTCTCCTTCAGGTTTCATCATTTCCCTCAAGCTTTTCCTCTATGAGCTATTGAATTTGTACTCTACTACAGTCTTTATGCTCATTTGCTTTATGATATGAAAATAAAATCTTAAAAAGTCTTAGCTTATGTACCCAAATTAAAATTCTGTCCTATGATGTCCAGGTCCATTGGGATCAGGCATTCCTTTAAAAAGTCCTTGAAACCAACACAATGTTGTTAACTTCATTTGCTCGTTCATGCTAGCAGAGTCTAGGCTCCTCTTAGAATCTGAATGGAATGATTTATTATGTGTCTTTGAAGAGCATCTTTCTGAGCAGGGACTTCCATCTTGTATGTCAGACCTACTGAAGGGAGCCAGTCTATGTTGTGAATGCAAAGGCATCACTTTCTTCAGTGGTGAGCTTGGGCGATGTCTGGGCTATCAGAAAAATCTAACAGTTATCACTTACAGAAGCCCATTTGCAGTCAAATCACAGAACTTCTAAAAAAAGCAAAAAAAAAAAAAAAAATCCCATGTTAGGGAGGGAATTTTTGCTATTTCTTTTTTCAAGATAGCAAAGCACCATAGATGTCACAAGTGTGTCTTTGACAAATTCCCGCTGAGTTGATTTGAACAGAATCTGCTTCTTGTCTCTGAACTTAACATTTTCCTGTGGAAGTACTGGTGGAGTGCCTCCCCACAAAACAAGAGAGACATCTTTTGACAATTTCTTCTTCTATGAAGGGTATTTGGATTCTATAGTAGTTCTTTGCAAGACTAGGTCAAGAATTCTGTGTTAAACATTATTTTAAACATTTTTTTTGTAATTGATAATACAAATGAGAAAACTAGAATAATCAGCAGACAAATTGGATCAGGAAATCTATGCTGGCATCTTATGCAGGGCAGCATAAATGCTTACAGTTCTGTATCTCGAATATCCAAAATGCTTACCTTCCATATCTGGATTCTTCAGAGTCCTCAGGATATCTGGATGACTGCTTTCAGTTGTCACATTTTTGTTCCTTATGGAATTAACATTGTTATTTTTGTCCACAATGACTAAGAGATATGCAAATAAATCACAAATGATTTTTTTCTGTACATAGTTTTTCAGGGCATTTTTACCAACTCCTCTTACATAACTTTAAATGTAGTGTGAATTGAGGTGAGACCAATTTAAATTATAGACACCATTCTCGTCGTTTTAACAAATGCCCTCATCATATCCAGCTCTATTACTTTTACCGTGACACGCAGTTCGTCCTAGTATCCCTTGGCTTATGTGGACTCCATGAGTTACGCTGGGGTCCCTGGGTAACAGATGCATTTTTAAGCTCCTCTCTGTCCCTTCTCTTCAGCCAGTCTGTCAATCTACTTAATGACTTCCTCTTGGCCTTTTTTAGTAAGGCATTTATATACATTAATGGTAGAAGCTTTACGTGCAAATAAAGCTTGACACATTTTTCAAGTGTTGGGATGGCATTTAGTGGACACTTTGATGTTTCCTCTACAGATTAGAGGGCTGGCAATTTTACTGAAAGGCCAATGCTTGGAAACAAAGCCAATGGCAAAGTGCCTCCCCTTGCCCTACCTCCTTAACTTTTTTGGTTGAAGTACAACTTTTCCTACTATTTTAATGAAAGAACAGCTCGATAGGTGCTAGGCTTCCAGATGCCAGGGTGTTTGGAAGGGTGAGCTCAGGAAAGAGAATGAAGAGGTAGTATAGACAAAAGATGTGTGGAGTCTGTAATTAAGTAAAAGAGAGGAGAGGTAGATGAGTTTGGAAAGCAGAAGTCTGAGCTTTTTCAATAAATTAAGAGTGTCTCTCTCTCTCTCTCTCTCTCTCTCTCTCTCTCTCTCTCTCTCTGTTGCTCTCTCTCTCAATCAAATTTTGTGGTGGCAACTCATTTCTATACCAGGATGCCACATATAGAATCCAGATGTTCTTGAATCTTCACATGTAGAATTAGACAAGTTTGGTGGAGAGTCAAAGGCCTTTTATCAAGGCCTGTTTCCAATGGTATTTTTTCCACAAAGCATTCTCTGATTCCCCTGAAGGCGGACTCTGTTCCTCTTGGATCTCCAAGAGCATTCAGCACCTCCCTTAGCCTCAGAAGTTGCTCCTTGTGAGTTTGTATCCCTTTCTGAACTGTGTGCTCCCTGAGGGTGGGCCTGAACTTGCAAGTTTTTGTGTCTCCTGATGCACTGAGCGTGGAAGGCACTCTCCCAATGCTGGAGTTGAGTTGGAAGGACTGAAACTTGAAAGGCTGAGAGAGAAAAGAGGTGGGCTTTAGAAGCATCTGTTCTTCCATTTCTAAGAGCAGCAGATCCACTCCAGAGGCGACCCTGAAGAGGGAACTGACCTTGTGTCATGACTCGAGGAAGCTGCTGTTTTGGTGGAGGGCATGGGTGCAAAACCCTGCCAGACCATTTTTACGTGAATATCTTCACAGGATCCTCGGTGCTCATGGGCACAGCCTAGGCTCTGAGGAACAGGATGACTCTGTTGGGTCATTAGCAAATACTTGACCTCAAGGTGCCAAGGGTAGGAAGGAGAAAGGGCTGGAGGATGAGGTCAGGTACCAGAAAAATAGGTGAGTCTAGTGGGCATCTTGTGTGTTTCAGGGTTGTGACATCCTTCTTTCTCTAGGTAAAGTTCCAAGATTGAGCAGGTGACATAGTCTCCACACCTCCTTTACTTTCTGACCCCTTTCAACCATATTGGTTTGTGATCTTCCAATCAGGAACTTTTATCTCATCCATCTCTGGGCTTACCTGGGTGCCTGACATGGAAGGCACTGAATATGAGCTTTCTGAGCCAATCTGTCACCCCCTGTTAAGATGCTTGCTTCCATGTGTGTTCCAGTTTGATGGACCTATCCTCCCATCAGACTCTTCAAAGACTTGCTTTTGAATTTCAACATTGTCTAGCACAACATCTTTTTAAAGGACAACAATAATACATTTTAAATAAAATTACTGTTTCAGACATGTTTTAATTTTTATACACTAATTTTTTAAATAAAGAAAATTTGATTTTTAATATTTTATTCTATGACTTTATACTTATGTTATTTTGTAAAAAATGATAGATAGTTACAAAGCTTAAAAATAAATGGAATGCCCACAACCACCACCCAATCTAAGTGTTAGAATGTTACTAAAACTCCCATCCTGTGTGTTATCTTACCCCAAATCCTGCTTCTGTTCAGTGGGTAGCTACATTTATGCTAACATTTATGATTAATGGCCCACTGAATTTCCTCCTAAATACAGTTTTATCTCAATGTGTATAATCTCAAACAATATATTGTTTAGTTGCATTTGTTTTTAAGTTCTATTTAAAAATGCCCATCATTTTGCTTGTAGATTTCTCTTGCCTTCTTCTCTTTGCTTAAAATTATGTTTCCAAATGTATTCATGTTGCATGTAGCTGTTGCTGGTTCATTTTCACTGCTACATAATATTTCATGATGTGAAAATACAGTAATTGTTTATTTCCCTTTCCTGTCGACAGGCATTTGACAAGTTTTTGCTATTATATTTGGCTGGTAGGAACCACCAGATGTGTATGCATTTATCTGGGGCATGTACACTGGGAAGCAGGGCCTGCAGGTATTCAACTTTGCAAGACAATGTCAAACTGTTTTCCAAAGTGGATCTACCAATTCTCCCCAAAGCCGCCTATGAGGTTTCCCCACTGATCTGCTTTCTCTATCACCCTCGATATTGTCAGACTTAGCACTTTTTTAAACAATCTAGTGGGTACGAAATGACATATTTTTATTTCTGTACTTAGGTAAAGCCCCCAGATTTAGCAAGTGGCATTGTTTCTCCTCCTTTACTTCCTAAATCCTTTCAACCACATTGATCTGTGATCTTCCAATAGAGGGGCTTTGTCACATTCATCCCTGGGCTTAGCTTGGTGCCTGACATGGGAAGACTTGTTGATCTGAGTTTAGTAGAGACTCCACAGAATTTGGATCAACAGAAGCTTAGAGCTAGATGGGATTTACCGGATGGAGCATCTGAGAAAGCCCAGAACCAGACAGCAGGAAGTTGGTGTGTGTGTGTGTGTGTGTGTGTGTTTGTGTGTTTGTATCTATACGTATAACACAATTGTGTGTTATGGAGAACAAGCATATTGACGTGTTGATATTAACACAGCCCCCATGCAGGAGAGGAGAGGACAGGATGAGGGCCATACAGGCTGACAGATTTGTTCTCTTGAAAAGTGGTGAAAATGACTGCTCTGCTGAAGCGACTGTGGGTTGTGGGGATCGTTGCCAGTTGGAGAGCATTCTGCAAAAGATGAGAGAGTGTGTGTGAGTGAGAAAGAGGTACCTTTGAAGGAAGAGTGTGAGAGAATTTGCTGGAGTTTGAGGAGTCTGTAATCACAGATTTGGGAAGCTAGAGAATTGGAGAGAAGAGGAAAGAAGATTCTAAAAATATTGCCATGACCTGTGTATTCAGATCCTCTTTTAAGATTCACCAATAAATAAAATAAAGAATTTTAATCACTAAAGTCCTGTTGGAGATTTAGCCACATTTTCTTAACTTGTCAAAACTTTGTAATGGAACCAAATGCAGTTCATGTAATTTTAGATATATATTCACACATATCCTAAAAACTGTAACCACAGTAGTTTGGAAAATATCATATGTTTTTATGACCACCATTACCAAATATTTTACTTAAAGGATAAGATCTAAATGCTACAGGCCCAAAATACAATGAAGATTTGCCATTGTAAGCAAAATATCTCCTTATAACCGATAGTTCTCTTTCAAAACATTTTTCAAAATATAAAAACGTAATATATGCTTGATGGATATTATAAACCAATAAAAGACAAATAAACAGAAATACTCTTATACTGAATCTCAACATTCGCTTTTAGTTTCAGGTGCAATATACTTATTCTGATGGGCAAAATCATTCAACTTTATTTTAACGTGTGTGCAATTATAGCATTCTCCTCTACATGTGGGTAAGAATACAGTCGTGTTTAGCGAGGCCAAGAATACAGCTGTATTTAGCTGGGCTAATGTTTCCACTGTCAAATCTACTAATCAAAAAGCCAAGTTTTACCGACATTTCTCAGCATTCCTATTAGCGACTAAATATATATTTGTTTACTTGATAACTTCTTTCAGAGGTTCTCGTTCCATTTCTGGCCTTAACGTGAAATCCTTATACTGTATACCAAGTAATACATTTAATGAAGAGCAAATCTATTGGAGATTTGAACCACTGCATTCCATATAAAATGTATCTTTTTAAACCTATAACAGACATTAAAAATATGCTCAATCAAATTTTGGGGGGCCTCCCATGTCAGCCTTCCTGGAATCCCTTGAAAAGCGTTGTCTTAGATATGATCGGATGTGCTCTCAGGGTGACATTTTCTGTATTAAGATTTCCCTTTTTATTTATAAAATGTCAATACTGTAGCACAGCGAATCCTATATCCACCTGGATGTCTGACCTCCACACATCCTAATGTACCCTGGCTTCAGAAACTCCATTTTGCAGTAGCAGTGCCCTCCTTTCTCTTCACAGGCAACCTCTCTTGCCCCTCCTTCCAACAATCTGTCAGACCGTCACCGATTTTTCTTTGCTGGCAATGCACTGTTACCAGTAATTGCAGAAACCATTAATAAAGTGGGTGGGAGGGGGTGAGGGGGAGAGGGAAGCGAGACACAAAGGGAATAAGTATTGTACATAGCCCACAGGCTTTTCCCTCCCACACATATGATGCACTGTTGTTCCCCGCCTCACGTGGGAAAATGTTGTCCTGCTGAAAATACACCTTAAAGGCAGCTCTGCCTCAAAGATATCACATATGCATATTAATAACACACACTTTGTAGTGCCTAGAGTTGTTTTTAATGAAGCAAGCTGAAATATACCAGCAACTTTCTCTTCTTCTGAGTGCTGCGGTTGATCCATAAGGGTGGGTTGGGGTGGCTTCTGCCCTGAAAAGAAAGATGAGAGAGGCATGGTTAGTAATTCTCTATGACAGCAATAGAGGGAAGGAAGCATCACCGAATGAAAGAAGTCCATCTTCCAGAAAGACCGGGGCTTTAGGAAGAGTTTTAGCACAGGCTATGCATGTCAGTAAAAGTAAATAAAGATCAATGTAGGTGAGAGAAGGACCTGCAATGGAAAACCAGAGGAAGACAAAATATTTGAGGAAGAGGCTTTATGTGAGGAGGCATGAAGGTTCCTTTAACCCTGAGATGATGTTTTTCCATCTTGCCAGATGCTCTTCCATTTTTTTTTAAATGGGACTTAACTTGCTTATTTAAAGAGAACAGATCACGTCTGTTAGCTGGGCCAAATGTAAGCTTGAATTTTTAGGGACGATATGGTATATTCTACCTATCAAGTTCCCACTCCCTGGGGTCCATTGCTCTAAAGAACAGCTGATTCTTGGGGGTTTAGCCATGAGGAAGACTGAGTAATCGATATTTGGCTTTCTTTTATTAGATGAGCTCAAGAGGTAGGTATGATTTTTCTGAAAGACTACTTAGCTCAGTTGGTTAGAACATGATGCTAATGAGACCATTATCTTGGTCTCATGTTCTTGTGGTTTAACTGCATGGAAGAAATTTCTTCCATGCTCACAGAATTTACTCACGAAGAGAAACAGTGTGGCCTGCTCAAGACAAAGCCATCATCACCTCTGGGAAAGCAAATCACGGAGCCTAAGCTGTTCCTGTCTTTCTCACACCTGTTCCTTCTTTCCATTCTGGGAAGAGAGGTTTAGTGACCTGTCACAGCTTGTTTCAGTAGGCTTCTAATATTCTTCATGTCTCTAGTCTCTTCCCACCCTAATAATCTTACACATGAAGGCCAGGGGCACCTCTATTCATGCCATCTTCATCAATGGCCCTGTAGTTGAAACCCAATGCCTTTGTATTTAAAGCCTTCTGTGTTCCATCCCTGGTTTTCCTTCCCATCTTCACTCTTCATCCTCTTTATCATTTAATGTTGCACTCAGATTGCATAACCCATTAGCCCTCAAATTTTCTCCATGTTTCTCACCTTTGTGTTTGTTCTTCTGATGTTACTCTTGGATGAAACACCCTCTCACCAATTATCTCAAAATTTTTTTCATTACATGGCATTGTTCAAGTGTCACCAGTTTTAAACTGGGAACAGTGGCTCACACCTGTAATCCCAGAACTTTAGGAAGCTGAGGCAGGAAGATTGTTTGAGCTCAGGAGTTCAAGACCAGCTGGGGTAACATAGTGAGACTCCTACAAAAAATTTAGCTAGGTGTTGTGGTGCGTGACTGTAGTCTCAGCTACTTGGGAGGCTGAGGCAGGAGGATCACTTGAGCCAGAAGTTTGGGGCTGCAGTGAGCTATGACTGAACCACTGCACACCAGCCTGGGCAACAACAGAGTGAGATCCTGTCTCAAAAAAAAAAAAAAAAAAAAAAAAAAAAAAAAAAAAATGGAGACAAACTCTTCATCTTCTAAGTGTCTCTTGTACTTTTTTTTTTTTTTTTTACTTCTTTTAAGATGTGAGTAATGTTTTAATATAATCATTTTTTATCAAGTATCTAAAAGTGCCAAACAGTATGGTACAAGGGAGGTTGAATATAAACATATGTAATCTCCTTGTATTAGTTAAGGTTATACCAGCTTCTCTAACAACCCCCCAACTTTTAATGATTTAATGTAATAGTCTAATGTGGTATTACTGGTTAGCAGGAGGCTCTTCTCCAGGTGTTGATTGAAGGACAGGCTTAGTTTAATCTAGTTCACGTTTTTCTACCTATTTTATTTATTAATTATCTATTTCTGCATAACAAATCACCCCATCAAGCTTACTGGCTTAATAAAACACATTATTTCACAATTTCTGTGGCTCAGAGATTTGAGAGAAGTTTAGCTGGGTGGTTCTGACTTCAGGGTTTCTCATGAGGTTGCAAACTACTGGCAAGGGCTGTATCACCTGAAGGCTGGACTGGGCCTGGTGGATCTACTTCCAAGATGACTCACTCACAATACCTTGCCATTCAGGCCTCTTAACTGAGTGTCCTCATGGCATGGCAGCTGACTTCTCCCAGAGTGAGAGATGCAAGAAGGAGCAAGATGGACCTTGTCCTTCATGACCTACCCTTGAAGTCACACTCTGTCATTATTTCTGCACTCTATGTGTTAGAAGCAAGTCACTGAATTTAGGTCACACTCAGGCAAGGGGAAACTAAGCTCCAGCTTTCAAAGAAAAGTGTAACAAGGGATTTTGCACCCATTTTAAAACCACCACAGCCTGAAACCTTCCATGCCTTCTGCCATTTTGTGGGGCTATGCAATCTCCTAGGGCCTGCATTCTTTAGCTTCCAGCGTTTGGAAAATGAAGAAAGCATGAAGGCACACCATCTTGCTAAAAACACTTGTCTGAAAATGGCACTTATCACATCCATTCTCATTCCAATGACGAGTGTCATATGGCCAGTTCTGGATTCAGAGGGTGGCTGGAAAATGTAGCCTCTGGCCAGGCAGCCATTTCTTGGTGGCAACACTCTGCAACTCACACCCGGCCCCAAACATGAACTTCTTTAGGGCAGAGACTGTCTTGTCTTTCATCATATTCTTCATTCTACAGATAGCACAGACCTTGTGCAGAGCTAGTGTTTTTTAAATATTTCATGAAAGAATGAATACATAAATAATGGGATGGTAGCATTATTTTTCTATATATTTCAAAAGACAAATCCAGGCTTGCTTCTTAACTAGAATACACACGACTGTGCTACTCAAATTCTATTTACAACTCAGCTATGGCCTGTGTGTCTATGCTCAGAACAACCTAGGCGTGATGGTTCTCTTGTTATTTCTTATGAATTATTTATCTTCCCCCCTCTGAACTTTCTTCAAATGGCACATTGCAAAGGACTAGTTCTTTACTAAAGAATATTATATAAAGGCAAGAATGTTCAAAGCTTCTCTGCATCACTACACAAACAATTCAAGTAAGATGCTGCCAAATGCCAAAGTGATGGGATCACAGGGTAGCAGAGATAAGAGGTAAATTGTCATAGCAACCAAAGGACCTCCATTGGAATGACTGCACTCTAACTTAAAAGGAAGTTTTAAGAGCTTAAATACACACAAAGAAATGGCTAATTTCATAAAAATGTCATTTAAAAACAAGAGAATCTCTTTAAACTTTTCTGAGTGAATATAATTTGGAAAAAATATAACATAAGAAAATGCCAAATCCGGGCATTAGTGAGTCTTGACCATAATATTTAATAAGAACAACAATTTTTGTTCGTTAAATACATGTTTTATTAATTTTAGAAAAAATTAGTTATCATTCATTTGGGAGTTATGATGGTAACACATGCTTAGTGTAGATAAATTGAAAATATATAAAAGGTAAGAGAGGTAATTAAAACATAATCTTACTACCTAGAGTAAATCTAAAAAATATTTTTAGTATATATGGATATATGTTCAATTATATGTATATAAACAAAATTGAGATTTCTTGTGTATATTTTGGTATGTTGGCTTTTTACTGACATTATCTCACAAACAGTTTCTCACATCTTTAATATTTTCAAAACATTACTTTCCATTATTTAGATATATCTTAAATTTATCTAATTACTTCAGTGATGTTTGACATGTTGATTATTTTCATATTTTGGGTAGCATAAATAATTTTGTAGCCAACCCTATGAATGAACAATATTTTTCACATAATAAAGTATTCATAAATTGATAAATTAAAAGATGCAAATATTTCTGAATATCTCTGATTATTGCTATGTTCCTAAAAATGAATTATTATCTATTATTTTAAATTTTTCATTTGTTTCTCAACTTAGGTTATTTTTATTTTGCCATATGTAGATTAATTCTTTTTTCTTTTTTATCTTTTTAATTTTGTATTGTACTTTGTAAGTTTAAGGTCTACAATACGTTTTGATATGCATACACATATGGAAGTGATTGCTACCATCAAGCAAATTAACATTTGTTAACATCTTCATCATCTCACATAGTTTCCTTCCTTCCTTCCTCCCTTCTGCCTTCCTCCCTTCGGCCTTTCTGCCTCCCTCCCTCTCTTCCTCTCTCTTTCTTTGTGGCAAAAGTACCTAAAATCTAAACTCTTAGCAAGCTTTCAGTATACGATACAATATTATTAACTAGGGTCCTCGTGCTATACATTAGATCTCTAGACTTATTCATCCTACAAAACTGAAACTTTGTATCCTTTGATCTATATCTCCCTGCCACACCCCCAACCACCACCGCCACTATCATTCTTTTCTGTTTCTACATATTTGATTTGTGTTTAGATTTATCTGGAAGATTTATTAAACTTTGCTGTGAGCATTTGGAATAAACTTGGCTTCTAATACCTAGATTATGGACCATTTTATGTAATGGGGGAAATAATAGTTTGCAAAACATGTGTGAGGGAGTTGGAACAGTCCCTTGTGTAGCCTCTGACAAGTCAGCAGCTCAGGGATCCTAAGTTAACCTGAAAAGCAGTCTAGGCCGCAAGGACTGCCACTCCTAGGTGAGTCCTAGTGCTGAACTGGGCCCAGGCACAGTGGACTGGTGGGGGGTACATGACCTACTGAACTAGCAGCTGGGGTGGCTAAGGGAGTGCTGGCATTATCCCTCCCCTAACCCCAGGCTACACAGCTTGTGGTTCCAAAAGAGACTCCCTATCTTCCACTTGAGGAGGGGAGGGGAGAGGAGAGGAGAGGAGAGAGTGGGAAGACTTTATCTTGCACCTTGGATACCAGCTCAACCACAGCAGGATAGGGATTGGTTAGAATTATGAGGCCCCCTTTCTAGGTCTTAGCTCCCAGATGATAGTTTTAGACACACTCTGGGCCAGAAAGGAACCTGCTTCCTTGAAGGGAAGGACCCAGTCTTTGCAGGACCTATCACCTACTAACTGAAGAGACCTTAGGCCCTGAATAACCAGCAGCAATATTCAGGTACTTTCAGGTACTATGTTGAAAGCCTTGGGTGAGACTCAGGTTTGCTCACTTCACATGAGACTCAGCACATTTCCAGCTGTGGTGGCTATGGGGCAAGACTCCCTCTGCTTGAGAAAAGTGTGGGGGAAAACTAAAGGGGACTTTGTATTGCATCTTAGGCACCAGCTGGGCCAAGAAGGATAGAGTATCAAGTAGGCTCTTGGGGTCACTGATTCCAGGACTTGGCTATTCTGGACCTGCCCTGGGCCAAAGAGGAGCCCACTGCCCTGAAGGGTGAAGCTGAGGCCAGATAGCAGTCACCACAACTGACTGAATAGCCCTTGGGCCTTAAGTGAATGTCAGTGGTAGTCCGGCAGTACTTCTCATGGGCCTGTGACGGTAGTGGCCATGGGGTAAGGTTCTTCTGCCTTTGGAAAGGGGAGGGAAGAGTGGGAAGGACTGCGTCTTGTGGTTTGAGTGCTAGTTCAGCCACAGTACAATAGAACACTAGATAGACTTCTAAGTTTTTTGACTCTAATCCCTGGCTCCTAGATGGCACCCCTGGACCCGTTCAGGGCCTAGGGAAATTTGTACTCTGATGGGAAGGACACAGGCCTGGCTAGTTTTGCCACCTGCTGATTGTAGAATCCAGGACCTTGAGCGAACATAGGCAGTAGCCGGCGAGTGGTTACAGAAGGACTTGTGCAAAACCCACTGCTGTGTTGGCTTCAGGTCTGATTCAGTACAGTCCTCACGGTGGTGGCCACAGGGTTGCTTGTGTCACTCCAATCCCAGCTCCAGGTGGCTCAGAACGAAGAGAGAGTCTCCATTTGTGTGGAAGAAAGTAAAGGAAGAGAACAAGAATCTCTGCCTGGTAATCCAGAGAATTCTCCTGGATCTTGTCCAACACATCAAGGTGGTACCTCTATAAGTCTGCAAGAAACATAGCATTACTTGGTTGGGGTGCCCCTTAAAGCAGATGCAGCTTAGATCACAACACCCAAGTCTTTTTGCATACCTGGAAAGCCTTCCCAAGAAGGATAGGTACAAAGAATCCCAGACTATATAGATTGTGAAAAAATATTTAACTCTTCAATGCTCAGACGCAGACAAACATCTGCAAGTATCAAGACTGTCCAGGAAAGTAGGAGCTCACCAAATGAACTAAATAAGTCACCAGAGACCAGTACTGAAGAAACAGAGATATGTGACCTTTCAGACAGAGAATTCAAAATTCCTTTTTGAGGAAGCTCAAAGAAATTCAAGATAACACAGAAAGAATTCAGAATTCTATCAGATAAATTTAACAAAGAGATTGAAATAATTAAAATGAATTAAGCAGAGATTCTGTAGCTGAAAAATGCAATTGGTCTACTGAAGGATGCATCAGAGTCTTAATAGCAGAATTGAGCAAACAGTAGAAAGAATTAGTGAACTCGAAGACATGCTATTTGAAAATACACAGAGGAGAGGAAAGAAAAAAGAACAAAAAACTGAAACGCTTCTATAGCATTTGGAAAATAGCTTCAAAAGGGAAAATCTAGGCTGGGCGCGATGGCTCACGCCTGTAATCCCAGCACTTTGGGAGGCAGAGGCAGGAGGATCACAAGGTCAGGAGATCAAGACCATCCTGGCTAACATGGTGAAATGCCATCTCTACTAAAAATACAAAAAATTAGCCAGGCTTAGTGGCAGGCTCATGTAGTCCCAGCTACTCGGGAGGCTGAGGCAGGAGAATGGCATGAACCTGGGAGGTGGAGCTTGCAGTTAGCTGAGAACCCGCCACTGCACTCCAGCCTGGGCAACAGAACGAGACTCCATCATAAAAAAAAAAAAAAAAGGGGAAAATCTAAAGAGTTATTGACCTTAAAGAGGAGGTAGAGAAAGAGATAAGGGTGGAACGTTTATTCAAAGGAATAATAACAGAGAACTTCCCAAACCTACAGAAATATGTCAATGTCCACATACAAGAAGGTTATAGGATATCAAGCAGATTTAACCCAAAGAAGACTATCTCAAGCCATCTAATAATCAAACTCTCAAAGGTCAAAGATAAAGAAAGGATTTTCAAAGAAGCAAGAGAAAAGAGACAGATAACATTCAATGGAGCTCCAAACCAAAGGCAGCAGACTTTTCATTGGAAACCTTACAGGCCAGGAGAGAGTGACATGACAAACTTAAAGTCCTGATGGAAAAAAACCTTTTACTCTATTCAGTGAAAATATCCTTCAAACATGAAGGAGAAATAAAGACTTTCCCAGACAAACAAAAGCTGATGGATTTCATCAACACCAGGCCTGTTCTGTAGGAAATGCTAAAGGGAGTACTTTAATCAGAAAGAAAAGGGCATTACTGAGCAATAAGAAATCACTTAGGCTGGGCACAGTGACTCATGCCTGCAATCCCAGCACTTTAGGAGGCCGAGGCAGGCAGTTCACAAGGTCAGGAGATCGAGACCATCCTGGTCAACATGGTGAAACCCTGTCTGTACTAAGATACAAAAAAGTAGCTGGGCATGGTGGTACACCCCTGTAGTCCCAGCTACTTGGGAGGCTGAGGCAAGGGAACCACTTGAACCTGGGAGGCGGAGCTTGCAATGAGCTGAGATCATGCCACTGCACTCCCGCCTGGCGACAGAGTGAGACTCCGTCTCAAACAAAACAAAACAAAACCAAAACCAGAAATCATCTAAAGGTACAAAACTCACTGGTAATAGTAAGTACACAGAAAAACACAGAATACTATAACACTGTAACTATGGCATGTAAACTACTTTTATCCTAAGTAGAAAGACTAAATAATGAATGAATAAAGAATACTAACCACAACAACTTTTAAAGACATAGTGCAATAAGAGATAAATAGAAACAATAAAAAGTTAAAGAGTGGGGGAATGAAGTTAAGACGTAGAGTATTTATTAATTTTCTTTTTGCTTGCTTACTTGTTTATGTAAACAGTATTAAGTTATTATCAGCTTAAAATAAGGGTTATAAGATAGTATTTGCAGGCCTCATGGTAACCTCAAACCATAAAACATACAATGGATACACACACAAAAAAATCAAGAACTAAATCATATCACTAAAGAAAATTACCTTTACTAAATGGAAGACAAAAGAAAGAAGAAAGAGAAGACCACAAAATAATCAGAAAACAAATAACAATAAGTCCTTAATTTTCAATATTAACATAGAACATAAATGGACTAAGCTCTCCAACAAAAAGACATAGACTGAAGGGACAAAAAAACAAGACCTATTAATCTGTTGTCTATACGAAACACACTTCATTTGTAAAGACACACATACACTTAAAATAAAAGGATGGAAAAAGATATTCATGCCAATGAAAACCAAAAAAGAGCAGGAGTAGCTATACTTATATTGGACAAAATACCTTTCAAGACAAAAACTATAGAAGAGACAGAGAAGGTAACTATATAATTATAAAGGGGTCAATTCAGCAAGAATATATAACGGTTTTAAGTATATATGTCCCCAATTGCTGGAGCACTCAGATATATAAAGCAAATATTACTAGAGCTAAAGAGAGAGATAGGTTCCAGTACAATAGTAGGTGGAGACTTCAACACCCCATTTTCAGCATTGGACAGATCTTCCAGACAGAAAATCAACAAAGAAATATCAGACTTAATGTGCAGTATAAACAAAATGGACCTAATAGATATTACAGAACATTTCATCCAAGGACTGCAGAATATACACTATTTTCCTCAGCACATGCAGTATTCTGAAGGATAGACCACATGTTAGGTCACAAAACAAGCCTTAAAATGTTCAAATAAACTGAAATACTATGAAGCATCTTCTCTGACTATAGTGGAATAAAACTAGAAATCAGTAACGAGGAATTTTGGAAACTATACAAATACATGAAAATTAAACAGTATGCCCCTGAATGACCAGTGGTCAATGAAGAAATTAAGAAAGAAATTGAAAAGTTTCTTAAAATAAATGATAATGGAAACATAATATCCCAAAACCTATGATACAGCAGAAGCAGTACTAAGAGGGAAGTTTACAGCTACATGTGCCTGTGTCAAAAGAAAAAAAAAAGAAAAACTTCAAATAAACAACCTAATGATGCATGTTAAAGAACTAGAAAAGCAAGAGTAAATCAAACCCAAAATTAGTAGGAGAAAAATCGTAAAGATCAGAGCAGAAATAAATTAAATTGAAATGAAGACAACAATACAAAAGATCAATACAACAAAAAGTTGGTTTTTTTGCAAAGTTAAACAAAATTGACAAATCTTCAGCCAGACTAAAAAAAAGAGAGATGATCCATATAAATAAAATCAGAGGTGAAAAAGGAGACATTACAACTGATACTGCAGATACTCAAAGAATCATTAGTGGCTACTATGAGCAACTATTTGCCAATACATTGGAAAAACTAGGATAAATTGACAAATTTCTGGACATATTCAATCTACCAAGATTGAACCATGAAGAAACCCAAAACTGGAACAGACTAATAAAGAGTAATGAGATTGAAGTCATAATAAAAAGTTTCCCAGTAAAGAAAAGTCCTGGACCCAATGGCATCACTGCCAAATTCCACCAAAATTTAAAGAACTAATACAAATCCTACTCAAACTATTCTGAAAAATAGCAGAGGTTATTCAAACTATTCTGAAAAATAGAGGAGGTGGGAATACTTGCAAACTCATTCTGTGAGACCAATGTTACCCTGACACCAAAAACAAAGACACATCAAAAGAAAAAAAAAAAGAAAAGAAGAAAACTGAAAACTGCAGGTCAATATCTCTGATAAATAATGATGCAAAAATCCTCAACAAATTACTGGCAAACTGAATTCAACAATACATTAAAAATATCATTCATCATGATCAAGTGGGATTTATTCCTGGGATGCAAGGATGGTTTGACATATGCAAATCAATGTGAGACATCATATCAACAGAATGAAGAACAAACACCATACGATCATTTCAATTGATGTTGGAAAAGCATTCGATAAAATTCAACATCCCTTAATGATAAAAACCCTCAAAAAATGGTTACAGAAGAAACATGCCTCAACACAATAAAAGCCATATATGACAGACCCACAGATAGTATCACACTGAATGGGGATAAAATTAAAGTCTTTTTTCTAAAATCTGGAACACACAAGGATACCCACTTTTCACCACTGTTATTGAGGATAGTACTTGAAGCCCTAGCTAAAACAATCAGACAAGAGAAAGAAATAAATGACATTTAAATTGGAAAAGAAGAGGTCAAATTATTCTTGTTTGCAGATAATATGATCTTATATTTGGAAATATCTAAATATGCCACCAAAAAACTATTAGAAATGATAAACAGATTCAGTAAATTTGCAGGATACAAAATGAATATACAAAAGTCAGTAGCATTCCTATATGCCAACAGTGAACAATTTGAAAAAGAAGAAAAAAGTAATCCCTTTTACAATAGCCACATATAAAATTGAATACCTAGGAATTAACTTATCCAAAGCAGTGAAAGTTCTCTATCATGAAAACTAAAGTGCTCATGGAAGAAATTGAAGAGGACACCAAAAAAACCAAACCAAACCAAAACAAACAAAAAACCAAAAACAAAAAAACAGAAAGATATTCCATGTTTATGGATTGGAAGAAAAATATTGTTAAAATGTCCATACTACCCAAAGCAATCTACAGACTCAATGCAATCCCTATCAAAATACCAACAACATACAGAAATAGAGAAAACAGCTCTAAAATTCATATGGAAGCACAAAAGACCCAGAACAGCCAAAACTATCCTAAGCAGAAAGAACAAAACTAGAGGAATCACATTACTTGATTTCAAATTATGCTACAGAGCTACAGTAACTAAAACAGCATAGTACTGGCATAAAAACAGACAGACACATAGACCAACAGAACAGAATAGAGAACCTAGAAACAAATCCACACACCTACAGTGTACTCATTTTCAACAAAGGTGCCGAGAACAGACATGAGGAAAAGACAGTCTCTTCAATAAATGGTGCTGGCAAAATAGTATCTATATGCAGAAGAAAGAAACTAGATCGTCTCTCACCATATACAAAAATCAAATCAAAATGGATTAAAGACTTAAATCTAAGACCTCGAACTATGAAATGGCTATGAAAAAACAAAAACCAAACAAACAAAAAACATTGAGGAAAATCTCCAGGACATTGGTCTGGGAAAAAATTTCTTGAGCAATACCCCACAAGCACAGGCAACCAAAGCAAAATGGATATATGGGATCACATGAAGTTGAAAAGCTTCTCCACTGCAAAGGAAACAACAAAGCAAGGAGACAACCCAGAGAATGGGAAAAATTATTTGCAAACTACACATCTGACAGAAATTAATAACCAAATTTTTTCTCTATAGGAAAAAAAATCGAATAACCTGAGCTCTTCATATGAAAAAAATCTAATAATCTGATAAAATATGGACAAAAGATTTGAATAGACATTTCTCGAAAGAAGGCATACAGAGGGCAAACAGGCATATGGAAAAGTGCTAAACATCATTGATCATCAGAGAAATGCAAATCAAAATTACAATGATATATCATCTCACCCCAGTTAAAATGGCGTATATCCAAAAGACAGGCAACAACAAATGCTGGTGAGGATGTGGAGAAAACGGGACCCTCGTGCACTGTTGGTGGGAATGTAAATTAGCAAAACCACTAAAGAGAGCAGTTTGGAGGTTCCTCAAAAAACTAAAAATAGAGCTACCATATAAGCCAGCATTCCCACTGCTGGGTATGTACCCCAAAGAATGAAAATCAGTATATTGAAGAGATATTTGTACCCCCATGTTTGTCACAGCACTGTTCACAACAGCCAAGATTTGGAAGCAACTGAAGTGTTCATCAACAAATGAATGGATAAAAACAGTGTAGTACTTACACACAATGGAGTACTATTTAGCTGTATAAAAGAATGCGATCCTTTCGTTTGCAACAACATGGATAGAACATCAAGTCATTATATTAAGTGAAATAAGCCAGGCACAGAAAGACAAACATTGCATGTTTTCATTGATTTGTGGGATCTAAAATTCAAAATAATTGAACTCATGGAGACAGAGAGTAGAAGGATGATTACCAGAGGCTAGGAAGGATAGTAGGGGTGTGGGGAGGAGGTGGAGATGCTTAAAAGATACAAAAAGAATAATTAGAAGGCATGAATAAGACCTAGTATTTAACAGCGCAACAGGGTGACTATAGTCAATAATAATTTCATGGTACATTTTAAAATAACTAAGTGTGATTGGGTTTTTTGTAACACAAAGGATAAATGCTTGAGGGGTTGGATACCCCACATTCTGTGATGTGATTATTACGCATTGCATGCCTATATCAAAGCATAGTTTGTACCCCATAAATATATACACATAGTATGAGTACATGAGATGCTTTGTAACCACAAGAATTAAAAATAACAAATTAGAAATAAAAACAAAGTAAAATGAAATAAAATTAGGACCATTGATCCTGATGGTGCACTAGATATATCTGGGAAAATTTTAAAAGTACCGGTGTCTAGGCTCCACCTTTTACAACTAGGATCTCTTGGGGTGGGAGTAAGCCAAGCAGCAATACACAATGGTAGTGCTTTATAACAGAAAGGAAGCATGAGTCACCATGTTGAAAATGCGTACAGATGTTTGAGGAACTAACACAGGTCCAGAAACTTCTCACCTTCTTACCTGGATTTTAGATATTACTAAACTATCCCCCTTTGAGTTGTTGTTACCTATTTATTGTCCATTATGAGAAACCTCTTCACTGACCAAAATTATAAAAATGAATTTATCAAGGACAAAAAGGCCTGATGTCTAAGCTAAAAACAAAAAAGGTTGAAAAGGGAAACAATGCCAAGGTAGACCCCAGTAGTGCCTTTGAAGTGGCTGACAACTCATAAGCCGGGAGCCACAGACAAAGGCTTTTTGAGCTCTCTGGAGACACAGCTTAGGCTCCAACAGCCTACTTTTCCTATCTGGAAGGCAGGAAAACAAGCTCTAGCTTGAAGAAGCACACAGCAATGAGGTGGTCAGCCTTTTTCAGCATGTCCCAATTCAGCCTCTGTGGCTCAGCCAGGCCCTGGCAGCCTAAGGCTCTTTCTGGAAGCTGGGTAACAAATCGAGTTGGGCTGCAGACAGCTGCAGGCAGAGGCCATCCCACAGCACTCTACACTCCCCTCTCCCTACACCCCTTCTTCTTACTTATTGGCAATACCAGTCATTATTTCTAACCAAGGTATTATTTTTCTTAACTGTAATGTATCCTGCCTTTAAGAATGTTGTATAACAATTTATTAATATGTGGTCGTGTGATGTCACCATGGATCTTGCATATGTAGGGAGATTTGCTTGGTTTACAAGATATCCAGAATCTACAAAATGACTGGCACTGATCTGAGCATTTAGCCTTTACCAGTGTGGCAAGGGAGAGTTGAAAGTGAAAGGATAAAATGCCAACTTATGGTTAAGTTGCTTGGTTTTATGTCCTTCAATCTCATCATCTCACCACTTTCAGGCACCGAATTTAATGCCATTACGATTGCTATTAAAGCAATTACATAGATAATCCTATAATAGAAAGCAAATATCATTATGTCTCCTTTCACAGTTTTGCTTCAATGATTCCTTGCCAAAACCAGCTCCGTCACCCTCTTGGTCATCCTCCATCTCCTCAAACTTAATATTTTAAAAATTTATTTTTAATATATTTTTATTGTATATATCTAAGATGTACAACATGATGTTTTGATATACATATACAAAGTGAAATGATCACTACAGTCAAGCAGATTAAAATATCCCCCAAACCAAAATTTTTACACACACATACACATCTAATGTAAAAAAAAATCCAGGATGGCTCATGCAGAAATCATTTACTTTCAACACCTGCCAAGGGGTGGAGCTGCAGAACCACAGACTACCAGCAGACTGCTACTTCTGTCCCATCAGAACAACACTTTTTTTTTTTTTTAATGCTTTAGAAAGACTCACTTTCCATTACTTTTCCTGATGAAGTATGGTATTGGGTTTTTAGCCCTTTATTTTTTTCTGGTAATTTTACCTGGATTCTAAATGTGGTGTAAATTCCTTAACAATTCACCCCTGCGATGTAAGATCTGGGTAGAGAGAGCGTTCTTGGGGGCACAGCCTTCAAATAACACATCTTGATAAGACGTGTGCATAAAATGCAAAGAAGAAATAAGTGGCCAGAGAAAATGATGGTGCAGAAAATGTGTTTCTTAAAGAAGGATTGTTAACTTTAATGTTTGATTCTAAAACTCTTTGCTGCACCCCCACTTAACAGCTAAAAACATAGGATTCAGGGAGAAAATGAAGGTGTCAGGAAATTTAGCCTGAAATTCCTGGGTTGGAAGGAGCATAGTAAATGAAGCCCAGCTTTTTTCGGGTTTTATATTCATGAAGCATAGCAATGTACTGATAACGTTTTTTAAGCTGTCATTACATCTAGTTGATATTTAATCTGAATTTTAATATTTAAAAGCATACTCAGGATCTTCATTACAGCCATAAAAAATTCAAGCAGGGCTACTGTTTGGAACTGTAACAAAGCAATTTATACTCTTATCATTTCACTGAAATTAGCGTGAGGAGAGAAATCTAGATGTTTTGAAAAGTGCAATCAGCCACTTAAATAAAAAAGCAACTGGTGTCACCATTAGGTGGCAGGCACACTGCAGCCAGCTGTCACTTAGGCTGGGTGGAAGCGAGCCTGGACACCAAGGCAGAAATTCGTGGTCCCTTTCCTTGACCTTTCTTTCAGTCATTTAAGCTTGCAGGAGACAATGTGCATGGAAACCAGCAGCAGGCATTTTAATGCACCTTTGACACTGTTTCAACATTTGGTCTTCAGCTGCATGGACTGCTCGTTCAGCTTCTCTTTGCCCTCCTGTGGTGTCTGAGCTGGCTGGCCCCTGCTGCTTTAGTTCTTTAAGCTGTAGGATTTTCATCACCATGTGCGTGTCAGAACCTGCATTGGGTTTGGACTGAAGACTCTATCTTTTGTATTGACTCCATTTCCAGTGGGTCAGGAGAATTAGTGTAGTGGGCTGGTGTGTTTTTTGTGACAAATGCGATTCTAGAATTCCATCCTCGTCTTCTAATGTTTGGGCAAAAAGTAGAAAACCATAGCTAAAAAATGAAATCATGGTAATTGCTAGGACTCTCAGCATCTGCTAATGTAATACTTTTCCTTTAATTATGTCCCATAATATGTAACCTTTACTTTCTCAGGTCACACTGGCTAGAGGGACAAATTGCAAAGTGCAGTTTACAGTCATAAGGGTGGCAATAATAGTCTTTGGTTCCAGGTCCTCCACCCAGCAGAATCTAAGGGCAAAGTCCCTGAATTCCCCATCCTACTCCTGACAGTTTTTGGCAGTACAGGCTCTTCTCCTTGGAGGCCATTACAGTTTCTTTTTATTATACCTGGCACTATTCACTCTGATTTCTCACCCAAAGAAGAGACACCTGTGCTGCCCACGCTGGCCCTGCCTCTCCTGCTGTTATTAATATTTTGTTGAGCCCATCACTCCTATGGCAAAAGGTACTCTCGCTGGGCTCCCAGCAAGAGGCTGACCTTGGACTTTTAGTATTTTATAGTTCTCCCACTCTAGGAACTTGGAATGCATTCCCCTGAAGCTGGACTGGGGAAGATTTAAGTAGCAGCACCAATGATCAAATCCAGAAATGTTCCTTTCCACCAACAGTCAAGTTATACTCCAGAATAAAGGCTTGGACTCTTGAATCCTGACCTGTTCTTCCTCTAGCTGTACAGCTTGGGTTCCGGTATTGGCCTTTCCGCTTCCTAGGAGTGTGGCCTTGGATAAGGTAACTTCTCTCTGCCTCAATTTTCTCATATGTAATACGAGGGCAATCACAGGATCAACTTCCGAGGTTGCTCTGAGGATTAGATGAGTTAATGCAGGTAATGGGCTGACAGTGCCTGGCTCCTAGCAAGCACATAACCAATGTCAGCTATTAGTATTATTAGAAAATTTTGATCTATATATTCCGGGGACTGACCACTAGTGTCCGTTTTTTCCAAAGAGGTCATTGAGATTTCATGCCAAGGGTCTCTGATGTTTTGCCCCAGTATACTAGAATGCTGGAACAATGAGGGCAGCTTTAGGTTGCTATCTCTACCCTCTCACCCCTCACTCTGGAAAGTTCCATGACATAAACATGTTAAAAAAAATTTCTGATATGAAAATTATGATTGACCTGATGCCAAGGCTGGCAAGTAAGAGTAAAGCCCTCAGAGTCTGGTTTGTATTTAGTGGTCTAGTTAGACATTCATGTATTTATATTTTATCCATCACTCTCCCTTTCTCCTTCTTAAAAGTACTCCAAGTTTCCTTTGGGGAAGCTACCTTCCTTCCTTCTCAGCCCTGTAGGATTGGGAAAGATTGAACCTACCCTGGTTCCACAGTGACCTCTGACTGGCCACTGTCAGGACCATCCCATCTGCTCTGGCCCTGTGAGTGGCTCAGTGAAGGATCTGTAACAAATCAGGACTGTAGAGACCTAAGGAAATATTTGCTTGGGTTTCTGGGTAAGGAGAATGTAGCACTTCTTCCAAATGCTGTAGGAAGAGACTCCTCCCTTCCTCTGCCTGAAGAAGCCTGAGAATGTGAGATCTGGAGTGAGGCAGCTTTAGGAGCAAGTCAGCCACATGGAGAGAGATGGAACTTAGCCCTGGGCAATATCTTTCCAGTCGCTGGATCCAAACTCACCGCATCTTCCTCCAGCCTTTTCAGCTAAAATTCAGCAAATATCCCTTATTAATTTAGTCCGAGTTGAGGAGGGGTGTGTGTGTGTGTGTGTGTGTGTGTGTGTGTGTGTCACTTGCAGCATAAATAGTTTGTCTCTACTGAAATGCTGCATTACAGTTAAAACATACCTGTGGCAAACAGAAACCCTTCATGATTTCAGAAGATAAAACTTGAAAACTATCCTTGCTATCTCATTTGGATTTAGATGTCTAAAATGTTTAAAAATTTCAAAGCTTTGGGTACTTACATATGACCTCCCTTGATGTACAAACCCAGAGTGGAATAATCTGTTAAACTGAATTTCCAGAAAGGGGTTCCATCTATCAATTAGGAAATGGCCTTTTTTTTGCACTTTACCAATTTATAGTAATTGAGTGCTTGGTGCATAGCAAGTACTCATGGAATGTTTAAGAAGTGGAGTTTTCTGGTTATACTTGAATCTCTGATTAATTGAAAGTTAATTAGAAACTCTCCCCCCACCATCTACCATTTCCTCTCTTTAGAAAATCTTTGTAAAATGTATGAGTGCACTTTCTTTCCTTAGTAATTACAGGATAGTGAGCATAATTGCATTTTTGATGATTAAGAATTTTACAGTGCCTGAGGGTTGCCAGTCAGACTATAAATTCTCATTGTACAATATTTTACATGGAGAAGTTGCAGGAAATTGGGCTAAATATGGATTGATCCTGGACAGTCTCTAGAAGTTTATTTTCTAAAAACTTGAATATCTATTCGTTTTCATTGTCCTTTAAATTTTTCTTCAAAAAATTATTTTTTGTGCCAAAGTTTAATCAGAATTTTGATCAGCTAGATTCTGGTTAAGAAAAAATTGCTATGTTTTTTGTTAAATCATTCGAATGCTGGTATCAGTAATGGTACAGTGAAATTATTCATGTGGGACCCGATCGGAGATGTGCATTAGGGGAAGGGTGAGATAAAAGAACCTGACAGCATTAGGAGTTTCAATGAGGAAGTTATGTTAGGATTAATTTCGATTGTGCAAGTTTACTACTGACTGTAAATTCAAGGAATGAGGGGATGTCAATGTCAGGGCATCCAGCAAGTAGGAATTATTGTCCATTTTTGTCCTGTTTCTTTTGTGGAGAAATGGCCCTGCATGTTCAGATCTTCCCATATCCTGTGGCGGAAGCCACCTTGGTGGGTTAATGTAGAGTTTGGCATAGAGGGAACACATCAGGCAAGTACATATTGTTCATGGCAATCTTTTCTCTAGATTCATCTTTTTGAGTCTCTTTCACCAGTCGACTGACCAGCTGGAGGTGATTTAGGAATATGGGATCAGGACCATAAATCTTTCTATTGCCGTCAAAGATATGATTAACAGTTAGAGTCAGGGATCTGAAGGGGATGCCACACCCCATGTAGTTATCCAAGAAAGTGGCAGCTAACCATTAGTGTGTGACCAGAGATGGGATGCAGAAATTGTTGGTCAAATCAAGAGGATGTGAAGGGCCATTTCGGTGTCCAGGACCAAATATTAGGTTGCAGAACATGGAAAATCCCTGGGTGGGGTCCAGCAGATGGTCGTGGGTCCTCCTCTTTGTCTCAATACCCTTAAAGTCTCAATTCCCTTCTTTTTACCCCTTCTTCCAATGCCTTCTCATCTTCAAGAGGTAATGTTTTGGCATGGCTCAGGAACTGGCATTGGACAAGTTAAAAGTATGTTTTTGTATTATTTTCCACCAAGTTTGTCCTTTACTAGGGTTGTCTTTAAGTGTTGCTCTTGTTGTCTGCAGGGCCTGTGCTTTGAGTTGTGTATGTAGTAGTGAAGAATTAAGCTGGAGTTCATGAAACTCTCTCACCAGTCTCCCCTGTGAATCTGGCTTTGCATTTGCAAAAAAAATTATAGGGGTTTCCTGGAGGACTATGTATTTCCTGGAAGACTGATGAGATTGAGAGAGTTCATGACCAGGGTACTAACTCCTCTTCATGCAAAGCAAACTGTTTATTTTCTTCTATTTAAAATCAGGTTTAAATCTCAGTCATTTCTCATTAGCATCATTCTATGTATGCTCAGTTCAGTTATAGACAAAATATTTTACTACCCAGCCAATTCAGCCACAACTGGAATGAGCACTGTGGGGATTACATGGATGAATTAGATAAAGTCCAAGGTCTCCTGGGGCTCAAAATCTCACAGAGGCAGATAGTGATTCTAACATGAGAAAGACTGTGAAACATGCCATAATGAAAGTATGAATGAATTTCATTAAGAGAAATAAAGGAGAGAGAGGACGTTCCAATTAGGAATATGCCTTGGAGTAGAAGGAATTAGAGTCAGGCCTTGGAGGAGGTATAGAACCATAATGGGCATGGCCCATAGTCACGGCATTTCAGGGGGAAGGGATGGCCCAGATGTATGCACAGAAGCTGGAGGGAGTAGAACCTGCTCTAGGGCAGATAATAATCCAATGAGTTTGGGCTAAGGGTATGTGGAAGTCAGGTAAGACAAGGAAGTATGGTTTAAGTAAGATTGGAGATGGAGGCTGCTGTTTGATCATGGATGGCGTGACTACCACAGTAGAGGATGATGAAAAGTCAGTTATTGTTTTTGAACAGGAAAGTTGTTGAGATTGTTAGGTTTTAGAAAGATAATTCTGGGGGCAAGGTGGAGAGTAGGTGGCATGGGTGAGGGTGGAGGACAGGACAGACGAGCTGGAGTGTCCAGTCAGGAAGGTACAGCAAATTATTCAAATGAAAGCTCATAAATCATGACCTAGGAAAGTGATCATGGGAAGGAAAATAAGGCCATGGACTTGGAAGATGTAGGGGCCCATGGAGAGGGAAGTATGAATGACTCTGAGGTTAAATGAGATTGGGAACATAAGCAAAGTAAGAAAGGAGAACAAAGTTTACTTTTAATAAGAAGATGAAGGCCATGCGTGGTGGTTCATGCTTCTAGTCCCAGCACTTTGGGAGGTCATGGTGGGAGTATGACTTGAGCCCAGGAGTTCAAGACCAGCCTGGGCAACATGGTATAAACGTCTTAAAAAAAAAAAAGAAAATTCAAAAATTAGTGGTGCATGCCTCTAGTCCCAGCTACTCAGGAAGCTGAGATGGGAGGATCACCTGAGCCTAGGAAGGTGGAGGCTGCAGTGAGCCAGGAGCACAACAGTACTCCAGCCTTGTCTCAAAAGAGAGAAAAAAAGATGAATAGCTAGTTTTTGAATACGCTGAAGTTTGGATGTGTACATGTTCAGCTTGAGAGGTGAACTTGCTCCTTGAGAGCTGGGATATGTCTCATTCGCATGTGTAGCCTTAGCACACAACAAGGCATTTATTTAATTATTCGTTTATTCATTTATTCATTCAACCAATATTGATTAAATGACTACTCTGTATCAGGGCCTGGCATGTAATAGGAGCTGAATAATTGTTTGCTTAATTGAACTAAACTAACTTTTATGGATCCTGACCTAGTTAAGTTGTCATTCTTTTGAGAACTTCTACTTGGTAGACTTTATTTGGTAGGACCGTTAGTTTAATGGGGACTGGGTGAAGGAGTGGAAGCATAGTGAGAACTGTTTCATAGGATGGGGAGCTAATAACCTGTATCTGCAAGGACCAGATCATGGGCTTACAATGGGAGTTCAGCCTGCCTTCTGCTGTGTGCCCCAGCTTTGAAGTAGACAACACAAAAGTCTTGGGGAACTTATTTATAGACATTTTCCAAAAGCAGGGCGAAGGATGGAATGGGTGAGTTGCTTGAGTCATTTAGGTATTTATGCCTAAATCAGAAACCTGTACTTCATAAGATTAACCGTATTCATGCCTCTTTTTTTGTATAATTTGTGTATTTTCTTCATATTTTTAAGTTACATTTTTCCTTAGGTGTTGACATTTTTCAAAATTTCCCTCTGTCTTTCTTATGTGAGTGAAGGAAAACAAAGCCAACTTTAGGTGATTCTTTTCTATTTTGGGTTGGAATTTTATGTGGAGAGTAACATGCTATTGAGACTAGGCATTGTGGTGTCAGGGTCCTAAAGAGGGAATATGCACTAAGGAAAGTGTAGGAGAAAAGTCAGGCTCTGCTGCACAGAATCCTTTTCTATAAGGGAAGTTCTTTTCCAGAGGTCTTTTCTTGGGCATTGGAGATGTTGTGTAGCACGGTGTTGGGAGTCAGGGCGCTGGATTGGAGTAATCCTGATACTGATTACCTGTACTCATGCAAATGATTCATTCCCTTTAGGCATCCATTTTCTCATCTGAAAGAGTGAGAATTATACCTGATTCACCTTCTAACATGCTAAATGATTTGTCTAATTACTGTGTTATTTTCTGTCTCCCCCTAGAAAGTTAGCTTCTACAAATGAACTGGGGCAGGGAGTTTTATTTGCATTGATCCCTGTGTATCCTATGTGCTGGGAACATGGTTACCTTGGAGGTAATTTCAAGGCAAAGGAAGTAGAGGAAGTGGGAGGAATAATTGGGGTGGTAGGAGAACAATGTGTTCCTGAAAGCCAATGTAGAAAGGGGTTTCATGAAGAAGATGGTAACAGGACTGGATACTGAGGAGAGACAGAAGGGAAAATCCAAGCATAGGTCTTTGGATTTCGTAATCAGGAGGATACCGGTGCCTTAGAGAAGCCAAAAGCCATTGAAAAACCTGATAGTCAGTGCTAAGAAGGCTAAACAGGTGGAAGGATATGGTGACAGTGAGTTACAGCTACCCTTTCCAGAAGCTCAACAGAGAAGAGGAGCGGGATAGAACTTCATCTTGATGAGAAAACAGGTTCGAGGGAAGAGTTGTATTTTTATTATTTACTTATTTTAATTTAATTTTATTTTGAGACGGAGTCTCACTCTGTCGCCCAGGCTGGAGTGCAGTGGCACAATCTCGGCTCACTGCAACCTCCAGATCCCAGGTTCAAGTGATTCTCCTGCCTCAGTCTCCTCAGTAGCTGGGATTACAGGCACGCGCTACCACACCCTGCTATTTTTTTTTTTTTTTCAGTAAAGACAGGGTTTCACCATGTTGGTCAAGCTGGTCTCAAACTCCTGACCTTGTGATCCTTCTGCCTTGGCCTCCCGAGGATTATAGGCGTGAGCCAAGGTGCCCGGCCAAGAGTTGTATTTTTAAACCAAGGAAGGAAGGTGTCCGGGGGAGGAAGAGGCGGAAGATGTGAGGAGAGGCAGTTGTTATTAAGTACCCGAGGAGGGAAAGAGTGAGATAAAACCCTGAGGGAAAAGGTTAGCCTGGGCGGACACTTCTGGTTGAATGTGATTAAAAGGGGGAAAACCATGAGAAGCAGGGAGATTGGAAGTTTAAGAAAGAATAATTAAAGAGTTCAAATTGAAGTCATCTAGCATCTCAGTGAAGAACCAGGTAATATGGCGGTAGTTTGGTGAGGACTTGCAAAGGGTAGAAGTTTTCAGAGAGCTATAAAGAGAATCTCAACAGGGATCAGTGTACATGATTGATGGAGACGGCTCAGTGGACAGAGACAAGTGGAATTAGATGGCATGGACATGCTGCAGATCCCATCTACTCAGTTATGTGAACTTCCCCCTCAGTAATGCTCTGTATTCAAAATGGGTCTCAAAAGCAAAATGACTGACTCGAAGAATGTGAGATTAAAAATTAGAAGGGAAGGTATGAAGGTGGTTAAATGGGTCCTGGAAAATCACGATCCTATTGAAAGTATGGCTGAGAAAATGGACAAAAGTAGTAGAGGATTCAGCGATAATGTAAAGATCAAGGAAATGAAAGCCTTGAAGACAAAGACTAGATTCAGCAGCCGTGAGAGGGATGGGAGAGGAGTAAAGTTAGGTGTGTTTATCTGATTAAATCATCCTTTTTGTTTTCAGAAAAGAAATGTGGAAGTAATGAAGTTGGAATTTATGGATTACTCCAATAAAAAGCAGTCCTTTGTTCTTTTTGGCACACAAGTATGCATTACTGTTTCTGGGTGATAATAACTTACGGTTAGACTAGAAAGAGCTGAAGAAAGTGTTTTTCTACATCGATGGGTTAACAATGAGAAGAGGGAGGTGCGGAGTAGGGTTAGGGGATAACGTCAGTCCTCATCTCAATCATTATGATCATGGAAATTAATTGTTGGGAAGTGAATCTCAACTTGAATTTTCCCTGAAGTTCTTTTCCAGACATATGCTAAGTTATAGCAGAGTTTATTCTAAGTAGCTTTTATTTCCTCTTTCTTTGTCTGTAGCAGAAATTAAAAGAAGTGCCTTTAATAGAAAGCAAGATGCCATCGTATTAGTCTTGGTGTCCTAAATCTATTAGCTTTGAGTAGGCTAAGTGGCAGTAATTCTGATATGCCTGACATTGTCCAGTCACATTTCTACCAGCATTTAAGGAGGTGCTCCAGGTTATGTACCTCTTTTGACCTTGGTAAAAATTAATAGTGTAATGCCTAGTCTACCTGTATCTAAAACGCATCTACAAAAAAGTGATAAAGCAGCCCATGTTCTCAAGGTAGAGGATACAGGTTCTGTCCAGCAGCCATTAGGTGGTGCTGCCTAACCAACATTCCCTTCCCTGTTAGGTCACCTACTTGGGTCCTGTTGCCTTTATTATAGTCCTGTTGCCTTTATTATAGTCCTGTTGGGTACAATGGAGAATATTATGTGATTCTCTTATAAAAGGTGGAAGTGGCTGAAATTTCTCTGTCACCTCTGTGAGACCTATCAGATTCTCTTTTTTTCTGGAGAGCAGTCAATAGCTGCTCTAAGGAGACAGCAGACACAAAAATGACTGCTCAGACTGAAAAACAAGCATTGATATTTGAGTAGTACTTTCCACTTTACAAAGAATTTCCACATGTCAGAGTTTCTGGAATATTGGAGGTAAGCAGTCATGACATTTTTCGAATGAATAAGTGGAGTACTGTAGGTAGAGAAAATTAATTCTATGTTGACTTTTGATAATGTAGAAATTACACCAAAGTTAGTTTATGAAAAAAGGTATATGTTTCTGAGACAACATGCATCGCTATTGATAAATATGACACATAATAACACTTACTGTACTCATACTTATTCTATTGCAGGGCTATTATGAAAGTTACCTTATTTAGCAGAAAATCAAAAAACAATAACAATAAGAAGCTTTTATTAAGAGCATATTCTCAGGCTCTCTTTACTTCCAAATGGTGTCTTCATTGAAGAATTTATTCTCCATTACATAGCTATATATACGACTTTTCTTTTTCTATTTTCAAAAATGTTTTTTTAATTGACAAAAATTGTATATGTTTATTATGTACAACCTAAATTTTGAAATATGTATACATTATGGAGTAGCTAAATTGAGCTAATTAACATACACATTACCTCACATTGTTATTTTTTGTGGTAAGAACACTTACAATTGACTTTCTTAGTGATTTTCAAGAGTATAATAAATCGTTATAAACTATAATTACCATGTTGTTCAATAGATCTCTTGAACTTATTTCCTCCCAGCTGAAATTTTGTATCCTTTGACAAACATCTCCCCAGCCCTGACCCCTACCCCAAATTCCTGGCAACCACCATTCTACTCTCTGTTCTATTAGTTTGACTTTTTTAGATTTCATGTTTCAATGAGATCATACGGCATTTATCTTCTGTTCCTTGCTAATTGCACTTAATATAATGCCCAGATTCATCCAAGCTATACCAAATGACAGCATTTTATTATTTTTTAAGACTGAATAGTATTTTATGATGTATATACTACATTTTCTTTATCCATTCATCTGTTGATGAACACTTAGGTTGATTCTATATCTTGGCTCTTGGGAATAATGCTGCAATGAACATCAGAGTGCCAGTATCTTTTCAACATACTGATTCCATTTCCTTTAGGTATGTACCCAGTAGTGGGATTGTCGGATCATATTGTCGTTCTATTATTAAGGTTTTGAGTAACCTCCATACTGTTTTCCATAATGGCTGTACTAATTTACATTCCTCCTACCAACAATGCACATGTTTTCTCCACATCCTCTTCAACACTTGTTATCCTTTATCTTTTTGGTGATAGCTATTCTAACAGGTGTGAGGTGGTATCTCATTGTGGTTTTAATTTGCATTTCCCTGATGATTAATGTTGAGACTTTTTCATATACTTTTTGGCCATTGTATGTATTTTTTTGATAAATACCTACATTTTTTATACCTTTTTTTTGAAAGTTTGTTTTTATCGTGAATGGATGTTGAACTTTGTCAAGTGATTTTTCTGCATTTATTGAGAAGACCATATGCTTTTGGTTTTTCATTCTGTTAATGAGGTATATCACATTTATTGATTTGTGTATGTTGAATCGTCCTTGCATCTCAGGGATAAGTCCCACTTGATCATTGTGAATAATCCTTTTAATGTGCTGCTTAATTTGGTTTGCTAGTATTTTGTTGAAGATTTTGTGTCAATGTTCATCAGGGATATTGGCCTGTAATTTTCTTTTCTTGTAGTGTACTTATCTGGCTTTTGTATCAGGGTAATAGTGGTCTCATAAAATGAGTTTGGAGGTGTTCCCTCCTCTTCAATCTTTTGAAATAGTTTAAGGATTGGTATTAGTTCTTTAAATGTTTGGTAGAATTCAATACTGAAGCCATCAGGTCCTGGGCTTTTCTTTGTTGGGAAATGTTTTATTAAGGAGATTGAGTCAGTGTCCTTACTTTTTACTGGTCTATGCAGATTTTCTACTTCATGATTCAGTCTTGGTAGGTTTTATGTGTCTAGGAGTTTATTTCTTGTAGGCTATCTGATTTGTTGGCATATAATTGTGCATGGTAGTCTCTCGTGATTTTTTTGTATTTCAGTGTTATCAGTTGTAATGTCTTTTTCATTTCTGATTTTACTTAAGTCTTTTTTTCTTAGTCTAGTTAAATGTTTTCTGAGCTTATCTTTTCAAAAACCAACTCAGGGTTGTTGATGTTTTCTACTTCTTTTCAATTCTCTCTCTCTCTCTCTCTCTTTTTTTTTTTTTTTTTGAGATGGAATCTCACTCTGTCACCCAGGCTGAGTTAATTGGTGCAACCTCAGTTCACTGCAACCTCCACCTGCCAGGTTCAAGTGATTCTCCTGCCTCAGTCTCCTGAGTAGCTGGGATTATAGGCACATGCCACCATGCCCAGCTAAGTTTTATATTTTTAGTAGAGACTAGGTTTCACCGTGTTGGCCAGGTGGGTCTCGAACTCCCAACCTCAGGTGATCCGCCTGCCTGCCTCTATTCTCTCTTTCTTTCATTTATTTTTGCTATGGCCTTTATTATTTTCCTCCTTCTAACTTTTGGCTTAGTTTGTTCTTCTTTTTCTAGTTCCTTGAGGTATAACATGAGGCTATTTATTTTAGATCATTTTTCTTTTGGATGTATGTGTTTATTGCTATAATCTTCTCTCTTAGAATGACTTTTGCTGCATCCCATAAGTTTTTCTATATTGTGTGTTCATTTTAATTTGTCTCAAGATATTTTTAAATTTCATCCTTGGCCCATTTATTGCTAAGGAGCGTGTTGTTTAATGTCCATCTTTTTGGGAATTTTTCAAGGCTTTTCTTGTTATTGACTTCTAGTTTCGTAACATTGTGGATATAATTTCAGTCTTCCTCAATTCATTAAGACTTGTTTTATGGCTATTCTGGAGAATACTTCATGTATTCTTAAGAAGAATGTGTGTTCTATTGCTATTGGGTGAAATGTTCTGTATATATTTGTTAGGTCTATTTAGTCTAGTCTAAAGGTTATTGTATTATAGTCTGTAGTCTATGAAGCTTACATAAAACACTTCATAACAGGCTATATTAAGCTGATAACAACTTAACTTTGATTGCGTATACAATTCTACACTTTTATCCCACCCTACCCCCAATTTTATGTTTTTGATATCATAATTTACATATTTTTGTATTGTGTATCCTTAAATTGTAGCTGTTACTATTTTTTTTTGTTATGTTAGTATTTTAAATAATCTTTTTCTTTTAACTGTCATAGTCATGATATGTTACCTACACACCACCATTACTGTATTAGAGTATTCTGAATTCAACCATGTACTTTTACCAGTGAATTTTATACTTTTATGTGTTTCTAGTCAGCATCACTTTTTTTCCAGCTTGAAGAATTCCCTTTAGCATTTCTTATAAGGCAGATCTGGTGGCAATGTACCTCCTCAGCTTTTGTTTGGGAAAATCTTTATCTCTTCATTTCTGAAGGACAGTTTGTCAGGTAAATATTCTTGGTTGGCAGTTTTTTTTTTTTTTTTTCCTTCAGCACTTTGAATATACTGTCCCATTCTTTCTTGGCCTATGTGGTCTCTGTTGGGAAGTTCACTGCCAGTCTTATTGGAACTTCTTTATTTATTATTTCATTCTTTTTTCTTGCTGCTTTCAGCATTTTCTCTGTGTTTTTGATTTTTGACAATCTGATTTTAACGTGTCTTGGTGTAGTCTTGTTTGGATTGAATCTGATTGATTGAAGAATGTTGATCTTCTTTCTCCTTGATATTTACATCTTTCCCCAGATTTGAAAAGTTTTATATCTTTCCCCAGATTTGAAAACTTTATCTTTCTACTTCATCTCTCTTCTCTTTCCTTAATTCCTATAGCTTGAATATTTGCTCTTTTGATGCTGATACATAAATACTATAAGCTTTGTTTTTTACTTTTCATTTTTTTCTTTTTTCTTCTCTGTACATTTTCAAATAACTTGCCTTTTAATTTACAAATTATTTCTTCTGTTTTATTGGTTCTGCTGTTGATGCCCTCAATTGCATTTTTTATTTCATTTACTGTGTTTTTCAGCTTTTAATTTCTGTTTGGTTTTCAAAAATAATTTCAATCTCTGTTAATTTTCTCATTTTGGTTATTTATTATTTTTCTGATTTTGTAAAATTGTTTCTGTGTATCTTCTTGAAGTTTGCTGAGCTTACTTAAAACGATTCTTTTGAATTCTTTGTTGGGCAGATTGTAAGTCCCCATTTCTTTAGGGTCTGTTACTGAAGCTTTAATTTGTTTCTTTGGTGAGGTCATGTTACCTTGATTGTTCTTGATCTTTGTGGTTATGCATTGGTGTCTGTGCATTTGAAGAAGTAGGGACTTATTCCAATCTTTGCAGATTGGCTTTATCTGGGCAATCCCTTTACCAGTCAGCTCATCCAGAGACATGTGTGTGGTCTGGAAGTTGGGGACTGAGTCTCGCAGGCAGGCCTGGAATCTGGGGCTGTAAGATCTGGCCTGGTGCCTAGGCAAGTCTGGAGGCTCCGCCTGGCAGGCTGGCCTGCAGTCTAAAGCCATAGGGTGCTCCCCAGTGCTGGATTTTACTGGGGCAGGCTTAGCGTTGGAGTCTGAGGCAAAGTCTGCTGCTCACTCTCGTCTCTTTCCTCCATATGAAGGGTATCTGTCTTTATTCTGTGCTGCCTGGGACTGGGGGAGGGTGTCATGGGTAGGTAATGTGAACTGTCCTTCCTACCTTCTTTTCTTTTTTCTATTTATTTATTTATTTATTTTTTGTTTGAGAGAGTCTTGCTCTTGTCACCCAGGCTGGAGTGCAATGGCGCGATCTCGGCTCACTGCAACCTCTGCCTCCTGGGTTCAAGTGATTCTCTTGTCTCAGCCTCCTGAGTAGCTGGGATTACAGGTACCCACCACCATGCCTGGCTAATTTTTTGTGTACTTTCAGTAGAGACAGAGTTTCACCCTGTTGGCCAGGCTGGTCTCGAATTCCTGATCCCAGGTGATCCACCTGCCTCCACCTCCCAAAGCGTTGGGATTACAGGCATGAGCCACCACGCCCGGCCTACCTTCTTCAACACATCTTTTCTGTGCTACACCCAGATACTGTAATCACTTACTTGGTTTCCGTAGCTCTTCTGAAGGTATTTTTGTGCCTGAATAATTGTTCAAATTGATGTTTCTGCAGGAGGACGAGCACTGGAAAGTACTATTTTGCCATCTTTCTTGAGTCTTTTCACTTCCAGTCTACATACACTGCTCTCAAATGATTTTGGGGAGTGGGCAAGGCAAAAAGTTCCTAAACGCAATATGAACAGTTTATTTTACCATCCTGAGAGTGTTTTTATGTATCCATGAAATCCACAAAATGTAATTTAAATAAGCAATGCAACTTTCTAAGATATTCTGTGACTAGCTTCTAAAAACTTCTGTATGCGATATTATATTGGGAAGGAAAAGTAAACTTTGATATTCTAGCTCTCACTTCTGAGATGCACCTGATAGGTATTTTAGCCTGACATGGTCACATACTCCACGATTGTTTTAGGCTGCTCCTTCTTTTGGGGACCCTGAGAGATTAGGTGGATCCACAAAATCTTGTAGTGTCTTCTGCTGGGGATTGCTAATTCTATAAAGGGAACCCTACTGTGTCTAAGGTTCTTCAAGTTCCATTCTAAAAACACTTGGAATGGTGGAAGTTGTGGTTCATACCCAGAGTGTTTCTAGGAATAGTAACATAAAACATCTTTGAAATTTGAGAAAAAATACTAAGATATCACAAAAAAGAAAGTATACTATCCTACACAATTTGAATTATGTAAATAAGAAGTAGAAAGTATTCTTCATCTGTTCTTTCTGATACCATTCTCCATCAGAAGTAGTCCTTGTTAAGTATGGTATATATCCCTTCCAACTCTTTCCTATGTTGCTATATTTCTTATAGTTCTATACATCTCTTTGACTATTTTTCTTTGCATATGCAGCACACATACACAATAATTTTCTTTAGTATCGTTTTTAAATATAGAAATAGCTATATAGTATTCCACTGTGCAGCTGTATCACAATTTATTTCACCTTTTTTCTATCGATGCTCATTTTTGTAATATTCACTTTTTTTTTTGGCTAAGTGCTGCTGCAGTTAACATCCATATGCACTTGTCTTTGCATTCTATGGACTTTTAAAATTGAAGATGCTGTGTATGAGGGGAAAAAAGCATGACATAGTACCCAATATTTAAACTCATCCAACATTTATGTCTTTATCAATATTACATTGTTGATCACCCTTTGTAATTTTGTGCTATGGTGATCAATGCTTCCAGCTCTTTGAGGTACCCCTAGCCTAGGCTCCAATTGAATGCAGATTTTAAAATCCTCTGTTGATAGAGTGTGATGGTGGATGGGGAATAGTTCACAACTCCCTACAATTTTACACTCTCCCGCACCTCTTAGAATTTTTCTCTGAGAGTGTTATGTAGTCATCACATCAAGAAAGCTTTAGCTATTCGATTGGTGGCTGCATATCTCTTTTCCTTGTTTAAAAATAATATGTAAAAGTGGTTGGGCATGGTGACTCATTCCTATAATCCCAGTGCTGTGGGAGGCTGAGGCAGGGGATTACTTGAGCCCAGAAGTTCAAGGCTGCAGTAAACTGTGGTCGCACCACTGCACTCCAGCCTAGCTGGCAGAAGAAGACCATGCCTCAAAATAATAATAATAATAATAATAATAATAATAATAATTTCTTTAGAAAACATGCCATCTTTTTCTTCCACCCCTTTCCTTTTTTCTTCTCTCCCCATCTCTTCCTCCCTTCCTTCCCCCATTCCTTTCTCCCTCCCTCCTTCCTATCTTCTTTCTACCACCTTGAGAACACAACTTTATTTACTAGTTAAACTTCCCATTTAGAATGCTTGCATTGGAATTACATTTTGTCAAGGAAATTCTGAGTTTAAAATAAAAATAAGGAAGGGGACAATATGCTTTTTTCTCTGATATCTCTTTTTTAGTAAATCAGGATTAATGGAGTCCCAGGTGGTTACCAGCTCTCAAAAGTGAACTCTAGTACAATGCATCCTAAGATTTCCTCTTAGAAGTCTGCTAAGACACAGATGACTGTGCCTTGTGGCAGTAAGCTATGGTGATCCTGGCAATTTTCATCACAATGGTGTGATTTCAAGGTGGCTCACCTTTCATGGTGGATCTTTGTTAGAATTTAGAAAGAAAGTAGTTTGACCAAGATGGTAAAGTTAAAATAAATGATTGAAGTAATTATTGCTAATTAAATATCACCAGAGGGATGATAGGTATATAAAAAAGGAAAGCATCCTGAGATAGAGGCAAGAAAAAGTAAGGTTGTATTATAGTATCCACAATTTAGGAAGTATTTGTATAGACGTGGTTTAACCTGGATATTTTCTAATCTCTGTATATCAAACCACATCATAAAAATTTTTATTATAGTTATGGGAAAATTTAATTTATGAAATTAATTAGGTTAATTAATCAATGATTATCTACTTAACAGAAATTTATCGAATGTGTCATTGGCACATATATCTGACACAGGGACATATATTAGAGCAAATGCACAACTTTTTCTTTAATGAGTACACTGATCAGATCATATGTGGTTTATCTGCTCCAGTTGCCTTAAGTATAAAATAACAAGATTTGGCTCTGTTAATCATTAAAGGTGGCCCATTAGGTCTGGCTACTTAGAAATCCATTTGTGGTTGAGGTATTTTTCATAGTGGTACCTAGACAATCTCAGGACCATTGTCCAGGCTCTGATTATCTACAGAGAAATAGTCACAGCTTCTCTGCATGACAAGAGTGAAGCATGTTGCTATGTTTTGTTTTCTAGAATCTAAGGTATAATAAATTACACCCAAGCAATAATTAGTGTTCCTGATCCTGGCTGTGGTTTGCCATTATTGTTTTCCAGGAGGAAACCTCACACATGCAAAGCCACATGCTCTATCACTTGTCAAGTTGTGATGTCTCATCTGGGAGTGATTTGAGCCCCTGCCACTCAACATTTCTTTTATGACTCCAAGATTAAAAGACCATATTCAATCTTATTTTTATTTATCTTTTGGGGGAGGCACGAAAACAGTAACTCTTAGCAGGGGAGGAACTTGTATGCCATCTGACCTAGAAACAGATGCTACTGATTGGGAAGATCACAAGCAAGGATATACACAGTCTTTCTGTATCTTTCAAAGTAAAGACGGCCCTGACAATAGAAAAGGAGAAACTACCTCAGTATCATCCCAAAATATCATTTCATGTGTAATAAAATGAAATTATTATTCTTTGATCAAAATAAAACCCTTAGTGGATCACCCAATCAAAAAAGTCAGTTAACATAGAGAAGCGTAAAAATAGCTTACACAAGTCTTATGTGCTGTGGCTCATGCCTGTAATCCCAGCACTTTGGGAGGCCAAGGTGGGTGGATCACTTGAGGTCAGGAGTTCGAAACCAGTCTGGCCAACATGGTGAAACCCCATGTCTACTAAAAATTAGCCAGGCATGGTGGCAGGTGCCGGTAATCCCAGCTACTTGGGAGGCTAAGACAGGAGAATTGCTTGAACCTGGGAGGCAGAGGTTCCAGTAAGCTGAGAATGCGCCACTGCACTCCAGCCTGGGCTACAGAGCAAGACTCCATCTCAAAACAATAAAAAATAAATAAATAAATAAATAAATAAATAGAAATCCATAATTATACACAAATTCATCAACCTTGTGAAGCAGGAAAAGGCCTTGTTCTTGAGTTTGGTTCTTCAGATTAATGTTCTTCATTGGCTCTGACAGACAAGTGACACCTACACAGTGTCATTGGCCATGTGAAGCTTCAGTTTCTTAGGTGAAGGAAGAACTTACAGAAACTTACAAAGCAATCCAAGACTACTATTCTTCCCATTTTTAAATGATTTGATTTCCTCCCTCAATCTTTTACCGTTGCCTTGGTCAATCTTAAGATGAGACTATTTTTTTTTAAGGTGACCTGACTTTATTGTCTCTTTTCAATACATTTGGTTTTTGTAGAGGTAGTAGATCTTTTGTTCTTCATATTCATAATAATTGCTTTTAATAATATTTAGTGAGACCACATAATGACAGTAATAAGTACAACTGGAATCACTGGATTTAGAAATTGAAATCTTCACATGTTGCTAGGCATACAAGGCAGGGTCTGGGACAGAACTGCATGGATATACAGTACTAGCGAGTGGTCTAGCAGTTGTGAGAATTTCATATTCCATGGGTACCAAACAGCAGGTTTTATAGAAGGCAGAGCTTCAATAAATCTTTCCCACTTGAGTAGAGGCTGGTGAAGAGACAGTTTTTGAATTATTATCATCAAGTATGTAGGTTCTTGTAGGTCAAAAGCTGTATCAACATACAGAATGGCAGCCGTTGAATAATGCTGCTTGTCTTTAAGCAAATGTAGTTTAAAATCCCTTAAAATCCAGTGTTGTTTTGCAGATTCAGTGAATCTATTCAGGCAATAGAAATGTATAAATCAACAAAATCTGCTTATTAAAACACTTTTGAGTAGATGGTATCTCACATTATGTAGCTCTTTCACGTTTATTTATTTATTTATTTTCTAAAAGAGATATGCATTATAAACAATGGGAAATAGCTATATTCAACAATAGTAAAGAAACCCTCAATGCAATTTAATGTCAGAAATCAATGCTGTATGTCCTGGATTGAATTGAGAGGTGGAGATGAAGACTTTTATTGCCCCAGGTATACTGGAAAATGTTGTGATGCCTGCAAGCCTGAAGTCAGCCAAAGGGTATCCAGTCACTACACGTTTTCATTGCTCCTAATACTCTTTGGCTCTAGGCTACTGCCTGTTCTGCCTAATGATAGGGCCAACCTTGACCGGGAGCCCTCTGAACCTTCCCTGAGGGGCTCCCCGGTGCTTGTTCACCCTTTGACATCAACCTTCAGAGTATATGAAATAGAAATCTTAATGAAAGAAGGGAGGGCTGAGATTTTCCTGCGTGCTCGTCTGGCTAAACTCCTAGCATTTTATGATTATATTTGATTTTTAAGTCATCCTGAACTCTATCTGCAGCTCTGCTCCCTTTTATCTTTTCTTGGCATCACAACCTTTACTACAAAGCTTATTTCAAGGGAAAACTGTTAGAATTCAAATCACTTACTCCTGTTTCAAGCTCGTCTGTTTGTTTGGGATTCCAGCTGACAAGATGTCCTTCAAATGATTGCTTTTAGTAAAATCAAAGTGACTTGAGGACCAAAAACTTTGATAACTGAATATGTGTTTTAGACTACTTCAGGGGTTCCTCCTGCAACTTGGCTGGATAAGTGTGAAAACAGAATTGTTAGTGACGAAGAGGGCTGAGGCCTGTATTCTAGATTGTTTGCAGAATTCTAAATCATTACCAGGAAAGGGCTCAGAGAAAGCCTTCACTTTGTGAGACCTCAGAAGCAACCTGGAGCCAGGTCTGTGGTTCAAGAGTGTTTCCAAACTGGGGTGATGGCTATGGCTATTTTTGTTGTTGTTGTTATTGTCGGATGCCTCACGGCGCCAAGAAATGAGACTGGGTTCTTGTCCTTAGAGGGTGTTTTTCTTTTTTTCTCTTCAATTTCTTATGTTGGGGAAAGCTCTTATAGTGCTGTGTATTTTTGGAGATTTCCAGGGGTTATTGTAGGAAGGGTAGAAGACTCCCCCGTCCACACTGGGATGACCCTCTGGGTGCCACTGACTTCCTAATCTGCAGACCCTCTGAAGCTGGTGTTCCAGCTCTAGTAGAAAAGGCATTTTCAGCACAAAACTCTATAGTCTTGTATCACGCTGCCTTACTCTTCTTTCCATTAGGATGAACAAATCTTTTACAACAACTTATCAGGTATCCACTTGTCACCTATAGTAAAAGTACTGAGCACTTGCTCTGGACAAGGCATGGCGCATATGTGCTTTCCTTTAATCCTCTCAATGGCTTTAGTAATTTCATCATCCTTCTTCTATGAAGGAGATAAATGAGGTTTAGAAAGATGAAGTTCCCACAGCTGGTAAATGGCAAAGCTGGGATTGGATTTAAGTACAGTTCTATCTGGCTCTCCAAACTGGTTTTCACTAGGAGACATGTATAACTCTCTCAGAGTGTCACTGGGGAGAATTATTCAGTATTTTGCACTTTTAGTTAAAGAAATGTAAGCACATAGTATTCCCTCTAACCTCTTACATTTCTGGGAAGAAGAACAAAATAAAAAGATGAATACTTTTAGTTACCATATTATTAACAGATTAGCTTGTATGCTGGTGACCAGATATCATACCTCTACCATCACAATATATTTATTCAGGAAAAGAATGAGAAATTAGTAGCTATTATCTCACATGTAGGAAGGAGAATGGAGAACATTCTATACTGACACAAAGTATCAGCCCACGAGAAGGGAAGACTATTCTTGTTAGTGAAAGAACTTCCAGATTACTGATTATTCTAGATATTCATCTCTGGGTGCTTATGACAAACTGTGTTTGGTGAAGCTACCATATACAGGGAGGTTGTCCTCTGGTTCCCTTGGATGTGGGCACCATGACTGGAAGGGCCTGGCTCACCTTCTGTGGCCCAGCTTCTCCAGGGCTTGCTTGAGAGTGGGCGGACATGTAGACAGGCTGGCTATCCCAGGAAATGAGAGTGATTCTTTTTGCAAGTTTTAGTAGCCAGGGTGTGGCCTAACATGAAGAATGATTTCATGTATAATTGTATAACATCGTGATAAGTGTTTTTAAACAACAAAAAAATACCTCAGAGATAGACTTGCCAAGCTCGAAAGCAATCCAGATGGGTTTTCTGACCTCTTTCTGCACCAGCATTTTCTTTATGTTCTTAGGAAATAGCTGCAGAGGGTTTTATAGCCATTCAGATTTCAATCTTGGGACTCAGAAAATTTCTGTATTGTGCCTTAAAGAGTGACGTGTGCCACTATTAAACTTGAACTGCTCTGGACAGCTGCGCAGAAGGAAAAGAACTACCGTGCTCAAAACATTTTCATTTTGTTGTGTACATTCCTTACGGTGCAGCTGGTTTAAATTCTCTCTGAAAAGATGGTGTGCAGCTGTTTCTCTGAGGCAGACCCTGAAGGCAAATACCCATCACCCCAAATACCCATCGCCCCAGCACGTCCTTTCCTATCTTGGCAAGCCGTTTTGTCCTTAACTCTGTTGTGTGTAATCATGAAACATCGCTATTTATCTGAATCTTCTTTAGGATACAATACATGAGCTCATTCTCAGAAGTTCCAGGAACACAGCACTCCATTGTAAAAGATTTTCTATGTCTCCCACCCCTTCTCATTTTCACAGTTTCCATGGCAACGTTTGGCTCTGATGGCACCTCCAGGATTATTACTATCATCACAGTTATTTCTTCTGATTACTATTGTTGCTTATTGTCATCAACATCATTTTGACTGTCGGTTAGTCAGATCCTGATCCTAAACACCTGGCCTCTGGGGAACGTTTCCTCAAAACAGTTGAAAAGTTAAAAAAAAAAAAAAAAAAAAAAAAAAAAAGGAATGCAAATCCCTAGAGATTACCAGTGGTGCAATTATCCTACATCAGGTTTATGTTTCTCTTTAAAACATTTCCCCGTCAAGTCATTGTAATCCTTCCAGAATATACATAGATAAGTTTGTCATGATACCAAAATAGACATGGTTATAGATACTGTTGTTTTGTTTTTAGAGAAGGAAAGTGTGTGTGCATTTTTGTGTGTGTGTTGGTGGGTTGAGAGGGGAATTATGAATCTAAAGCTTTCTAATATTGCTAAAGGAATTTTTCATGAAATGTTGGAAACTGGTTGTTTAGAGATGAACAAAATAGTTTGAGGTTTGAGACTATTATCCACTGATTTTTCCATACCTGCTCTCGACCCTGTGAGCCTCCTTGAGGCTTAGGGGGCAATAAACTTCCTTTGTAAGAATTACTGCCTTATGAATTAGTGTGATACTGGGATGCCCTATGCTTTTGAGATAGTCTTAGACTTGGCTCAAAACACTACCTCTGAGACCATGAGAATCCAGAAGCCTCATTTTAATTTCTGCGAGTTTCTACAGCTGTCTTTTTGTGTGTCCTTCTGTCCCTGGGGTCCTGTGTGGATGCTGGCTGCTCTGCTGGGTTTAGAGAAGCCCTAAATGCAGAGTTTGGCCTCTTTAGCTATGTTTAGAAGAAGCTCTTACATCGAGCTAGCCTGTCCTTTCACACTTCCTCTCCCTCCTTTTCTTTTCCTTCTCTTCCTTCTTCCTTTCTCCCTCCTCCGTTCCTACCTTCCTTTCACTGTTTCGGGCAACCTTGAGGACTTGGTGGGTCACTGGGAGGAGTCATATCATAGGGCACATTCTTTGTCCCTCTGTCTGCTAGCTCCACCCTTTCACTCCCATTCTTCCCTTTCTTCTTGGCACATTGAAGAATTTCTCCTCTTTGTCTTATTTAGGGTAGCCATCTCTGAAAGGAATTCTAGTTTCTCCACTTGGTTTTATTCTGCACGTAGATATATTTGCTGCACCTGCAAATCAATTCCACAGACTCTTTCTCAAAGGGGAGAAGGACAAAACCAAATGTTAATTTATGTTTTGGTGGCAACAGAGCTTGCTCTAACCGAATGCTCCAAGCCCTGCCTTACTGCCTCCTGGTCGCTGAACACAATCTCAAATGCTTCTACGAAGCTGGCATGTGACATACATGAGTCAAGGGAATCTGGTGGAAGAGGCAGTGTGGAGTGAGGGACAGAGTATATATCCAGAGTCACAGTTCACTCAAAGGGACCACAAGCAACTGGGCTCCAGCTGATGGCTGCCAGTGAGGATGGAGGTCCAGTGTGGCCTCATAACCCAATTTTTAAGAATTTAGAGGTCTAATTTTTATACAAAAATTTCCCAAACTGTGAACCCTGGCAGCTGTTTTTTAAAAAAATTGTGCAAGACAATATTGTGTTGGTTACCAAACTATGGAGAGACACACCTAAACCACACGGGAGAGACACACCTAAACCACGCAGGAGAGAAACGCTTAAACCACACAGGGTAGACCCACCACGTCGGGGAGACAGAGCTGAACCACGTGGGAGAGACACGCCTAAACCACGCGGGACAGACACGCCTAAACCACGTGGCAGAGACACGCCTAAACCACGTGGGAGAGACACGCCTAAACCACGCGGGAGAGACACGCCTAAACCACGCGGGAGAGACACGCCTAAACCATACGGGACACGCCTAAACCACATGGGAGAGACAAACCTGAATCATGCAGGGAAGACACACCTAAACCACATGGGAGAGACACGCCTAAATCACATGGGGTAGACACACTACACATGGGAGACAGACATAAACCATGCAGGAGAGACAGACCTAAATCACATGGGAGACAAACCTAAACCACGTGGGAGAGACAGACCTAGCCTGCTGCTTTGGGGTTGCCTCTTCTGCCTAGGAGGACCTTGGGCAGGAAGTTTCCTGTTTGGTTCCAGTCTTTTTAATTTTTTTTGAGATGGGGTTTCTCTCTGTCACCCAGGCTGGAGGACAGTGGCATGATCTCGGCTCACTGCAACCTCTGCCTCCCGGGTTCCAGTGATCCTCCTCCTCAGCCTCCTGAGTAGCTAGGATTACAGGCGTGCTACCACACCCAGCTAATTTTTTTTTTTTTTAATAGAGACAGGGTTTCACCATGTTCGCCAGGCTGATCTCGAACTCCTGACCTCAGGTGATCCACCCGTCTCTGCCTCCCAAAGTGCTGGGATTATAGGCATGAGCCATCACACCCGGCCTGGTTCCAGCCTTTCTCCTCCCCTCCGTGATGAGGTCCTTGCTGATGCCCAGCCAGGTTGGAGTGTCCTGTACATTAGGAGAAGCTTCAAATGATCATGGGGCTTGAGGCCTAGTCAGCTGCTTGATTCTAACTCAGCAGCAGTGAAGTTTATAGCTGAATCAAATGCAAGTATCACTCCCAGCCTAGATTTTCAGTCACATTTCCTCCTGCCCCAGGGCCAGGATCCACCTCTCACCATCTTTGTCTTTCAGTTGCTAGAAAGATTGCCTTAATCCCTCTATGTCTTCGTGCTTAAGTTATTTTCCTTTTCTTTTTCTCTTGGTGACAAGTTAGTTCAACTCTCAGTGTGTGTGTGTGTGTGTGTGTGTGTGTTTCTTTTTTTGAAGCTTGGATAATTTAATAAATTAAAATTGGGAGTGGAGGAGTAGGGAAGAAGGAAAAAGAGGAGCATCTCTTTAGCATTTATTCATTCTAACATTCACATGTTTGCTTCTGCATGGAGTTGTTTTACTATGAACAGATTCACTAAGAAGCCAATTATGTCCATATGAAATGAGAATAAAAGTGCAAACTCATTCAGATCAGGTTCTTCTGAGGAGTGGGCTTTTGAAAAAAATATGTAAAATAAAAATAGAAACACTCTTTGTCAAATACTTAAATTGCAGCCACAGTAGTGGGACAGCCGCTACTTAGAGAACGCATGTCTAGTTAAACCCTTTTCTTGGGCCAAAGACTGACACCTATGCAATTGACCTAGGAAAAGAAAGGGTAAATGAAGAAAGAGAAAGAACACTTCATGTTAGACAATTCAGTCACCTCCATCAGTTTTGACAGAATTAGGGACTCGGAATTGCTCCTGCTGAGGCAGTGGGAGCCCCACTCAAGCTGAAAGCATGGGGTGAGGAGGCAGTTGCCTCCAGGCCCTCAGGGACAGCGCTTTGTCTTTCTCCAAATCAAGCATACAACTACGAAGTCCTGCTGCTCCACTTCCAAGTCAAACTTGGTAATTCTTAACTCAAACAAATCTTGAGGAACAGAGTATTCGCTAATGAGGCTCATCCCTTCAGTGCCAGTAACTAAAAGCCAAGATGTTGCAATTAATTCTTTTATTATTTTCCAACCATCCAACAGTCCTCATTTAGGGCTTTCTTCCCTTTTTATGCAACAACTGTCCTCCAGAGAAAGTGACGAATCTGCCTCCAGCTTCATCCTCTTCAACCTTTTTGACAAGGAGACGTGCATTTCTGATGAAAGTTATCTTACCAAGTTTAAATTCATAATTGGGAATTCCTCTTTTAATATCTCCAGGCTTGACTGGGGAAGGACTGGGCTCCACCCCTTTCTTCTTTCCATCCAGTCTATTGCCAGAGCCGGAGAAGGCGAGAAGTCCAGCTCTCCAGCATAGCTACTGTGATCGGCTTCACCTTCTGTCGACTTCTCATGCTGGACTTGTCTTTCGGGTTCTTTGTAGCCCAGGGGAGCATCAAAGTCCATGTTCATGTCACACTCAGTGATGGACACTGCCTTGTCAGGTTTGGTTTCCATCACACACAGTTCGAGTTCGTAGATCTTTTCATTATAGTTGATGGCAGTCACATCCCCAGTGGTCAGACAGGAAAAGTTCCTAACTGTGTTTTCTAATACGGCTTTGGGGTTGGTGATGTCCGGGACGTCATGGCTCTGAGGCTGGAATTTGCAGTAGGTGGCCACTTGAAGGTTGACACTCTCCACCTGGACCAGGCTGCCTTCTTCCAAGAGCAAGTTCTGCATCATCCAGTGTGAGAGGTAGCAGATCATCAGTCACAAACTCCAGCATGCCACAGTGTGTCATGCGGTCCGAATTCTTACTGGTCAGTTTGAACAGCATGGGATAGCTAATGTTAAGTTGGCTGAGTTGGTCCAGGGCTGAGGGCATCATAATTATCTTCCCTCCCTTCTCCACATCTGACCTGTCATTAGGCCCTGCTAGCATGGACACAGAGAAGCAGCGGTACTGTGTGGAGAAGCGGTTTTGGAAGACCCTGGCAATCGGGTGATTGAACATGTTGAAAGAGAACATGATGGACACCACCTTGAGATGTCTTTTCTCTCAGACAATGCAACGAAGGCACCCCACTGACCTCTCTCCTCGCGGCCACCGCCACCACCAACGCCCCAGTGTGTTGTTTTTAACCTTGACTTCTAAATGATCAGAATGCAGATCTCCTTAAGCATAAAATTCATCAAAAAATGTCATATATATATATAGAGAGAGAGAGCGAGAGCAGAGTCTTGCTATGCCACCCAGGTTGGAATGCAGTGGTGGGAACATGTCTTACTGTAGCCTCGAACTCCTGGGCTCAAGTGATTCTCCTACCTCAACCTTCCAAGTAGCTGGGACTACAGGCGTGTGCCACCACACCCAGCTAATTATTATTATTTTTTTTGTAGAGACAGGGTCTTTATATGTGCCCAGGCCGGTATGAAACTCCTGGGCTCAAGTGAGCCTCCTGCCTTGACCTCCCAAAGTGCTGGGACTACAGGTGTAAGCCACCACACTTGGCCAGAGTGCCCATTCTTAGCACAAACTCCAAAATGTTTGTTCTGGGGTCCCAGGCAATGCCTTGCCATTTCTGGTGCCTGCCCCTCCCACACTGTAGCCTGGGAATTACCATGGTTGGTGTGGGGGTGCAGTCTCTTGGGTGTGCCCAACCCCTACGTGGCAAGTACACTGGTGGGTACAGTCTTTCAGGCTCTAACCAGAGTCTAGAATTTGACCTGTGAGCCTTTTGACCAGAGACTTGTTAACAGACAAGCAATTCCTTTCAACATTGGAATCTTTTCCGGATAAGAAAAGAAAGCTCATTGTCGACATGCCTGGTGTGCTCAGAGTCTCTCCCTGGCCACACGAAGGCCATGTATACCCTGGATAAACAGATTATCAATGTAAATATGTTTTCTCTCATCAATTCACAAACAATTATTGAAGACCTGCTATCCACTGGGCTTTAGGAAGACACACTTGTGGAGCGTTATTAGTGTCCTCGAGGAACTCAAGGTCTAGTGTGGGAACAAACATGTAATACAGCCAGTTTGTGCAGAACAGTGAAGACACAGCATGAACAGTGGTGAGGAAAAGCAGCCCTCGGGTAGAAGTTCAGAGAATCTGCTTGGCCAAAGAGGGGTGGAGGCACCGCCCAGGTAGAGGGCACAGACGCCTGCACTTGGGCGTGGAGGTGGAAAGGACAGTGCTTGTTCTGGAAATGCAGTTTATGGTTAAGGAAAATGTTGCAGAATGTGTGTCCAGAAGCCCCAGAGCCCTGGATCTCTCAATGAGAGGCTCTCCCCAGGAGAGGCTGGCTGGGATAAAACTGACAGGATGAATGATTCATGTTGCAATTTCATTCTCATTCTAAGACATTCATACTCAACATGCAATGCTGGGTGAAATCAATTTTACTGTTAACTATACATTAAAAAAAAATTTAGTGCCAATGCATGTAATTGAATTAGTGAAAATTAAATGAAAGAATGATGCAACTCCCAATGGAGAGATCTTTTTCAAATACCAGAAGAATACCTTCAATGTGGACATGCAGTGCTATTCAAAAACTCGGTTTTGAGTTGACTGCCATTTAGCTCCCAAAGGTTATATAAGAGAGACACCCTTGGGCATTGGGAGCACTGTAATGTGAGGGTTAACAGCATGAACTTGGATGTGGCAGACACCTGGACTTGAATCCAGGCGTTCTCCCTTAATAGCTCTTGATGCTGGGCAAGTTAATTTCTGTCTCTGTTTTTCACTCTTGCTCTTGTTCTCTCGGGGTTTTTTCATGCTTTTTCAGATCCCGGAGACTTTTCCTCCTTCCTCTTCACCTACTTACCTCCCACACAGATAGCATTTCAAATGCCCCTTCAAAATGATAATGAAAATGATATCATAACACATTGTGCCTTTTCTTCACAGCATCTCTATTGTAGTTCTGTGTTTATCTGTGATTAATTTATGCATGCCTCCAGCACTACCCTTTTTTGTTTGGGTTTGGATCATAATCCCAAAAGACACAGTCCTGAAAGCCATAATCCCGAATGTTGAAATTCTGAAAGACCAAACTCCCAAAAGTCTAAAATCCCTAATGTCTAAAATTCTGAAAATAAATACAGTTATGTGTTAGGTGGAACTATTACCTTGTTATTGTCTTTATGCGGAAGAAAATTAATTTCAATTGAATTTCCAAACCATAATCACAGATTTGGAATTAGGTGAGCTCAAAGCTACTAAAAGTGAATTTCTAGTTGTTAAAAATAAAGTTTGTCTTTCCCGCTCAGCTCAATGCATTTGGTGGAAAATTCAAGTGAATGGATTGGTTATACGATATGGCAAGGACAACAACTTTAGTTTAAAAATTTGTCATTTTTGAGCATGGCATTTCTTCCGCCTGATGACATTGCAGGAACTTTTAATAAATTAAAACCACATTTGGCTGAAGAAGCCAGAGGAGTTACTGACTGGTGAGGAAATAATTATATACACAGTAAGATAAGAAGACACTTAGGCTATTGGATCACAGTATTGTTTCCAACACAGTTGTCTGTATATGAGTGCATGTAAAATGGATTTCTGCATGCCCAAAACAACATAGAGGCGGAGCACAGAAGAAGATGGGAAAATTGAATAGGAACGCTGATGTCAATGTATATAAAATTGTAGAAGAATTCCAGAAAGGGCAGAGCCACATAGAAAATGAATGTGAATGTATTCACTGAGGAGAGCCATGTCCTAAAAGAAAAACAAACAAACAAAATAAATAAGCCCCCAAAAACCCCACCAGATCTAGATGCAAGACTTCAAAATATAGTCAATGATTGTGAAAGTGGACCAGCTTTTGTGGACTATCTCTGTGCGATTTCCCGTAATTTATCCCTGCAATACACTTTTTAAAGGTGTTAATTTCTAGCTGTTATCTTTTTTTCAAGTTTTTTTTTCCCCACAATTTTAAATTGTCAGCACTATTTTTTACAATTCGCTATGCTATGTATTTAATCTTTGCATCATTCCAGTACTGGAGCTATAAATTGTCTAAAGACTTTTAGAGTTCTTCATTTTATGCATTTTTGTTTTTTGTAAATTTAACTCCACAAAGGTGCATTATCACAGCATTGGCTTTGTGTGTAAGCATTGTGCATGTACGTAAAAACATTGAAACTCCTTCAGTAAATGAAGAGATGCCCTTTTTGTCCATCTACATTTGTGAAAGATAAAATTTCTTGAGCTCTTGGCTCTTTGGGTGAATGGTGTGGTGGTGATGTGGTGGCGACGCATCACAGGTTTCGATTGACCTCATCAAAAGACTTAGGTTGTCTGTCATAGTACTTCAGCTGACTGTAGTTATCAAGCTGAGTGCACACAATTATCATAGTGCTATGCATATGTATATTTCACTTATCTATTTCTTTATGAATATGGTTTATCTGCTTATAACTGTTATACCCATGTGGCTATCATTAGTATACCTGAGTGCTTATGCTTGCAAAAATATTATTAGTGCCTATTTTATTGTGTAGAGTGGCCTATGAAGTATTCTGTTGTGTCTTTATGTTTCTCAAATAAAGTCACTTTTAAAAATGTTAAGTATCTTTAAAATAATTTTTAAAATTATTTTTCCATAATAATATTTTCAGGACTTCAACATTTGGAACTATGGTATTCATAATTGTGTCTTTTGAGATCATGATTAGCTCCAGTTTTGTTCACCACTGTGGCCCAATTTAGCACAGTATTTGTCACATAGAAGGTATGTGGTCGGCCAGGTGTAGGGGCTTATGCCTGTAATCCCAGCACTTTGGGAGGCTGAGGCGGACAGATCAGCTGAGGTCAGGAGTTCAAGACCAGCCTGGCCAACATGGTGAAACCCCATCTCTACCAAAAATACAAAAATTAGTTGGGTGTAGTGGTGGACACCTGTAATCCCAGCTATTAGGGAGGTTGAGGCAGGAGAATTCCTTGAGCCTGGGAGGCGGAGGTTGCAGTGAGCCAAGATTGCATCACTGCACTCCAGCCTGGGTGACAAGAGTGAGAGTCTGTCTCAAAAAAAAAGAAGGTATGTGGTCAATATTTTTGAGTGAATAGGTAAATAGATACTTCCTTCATAAGCTTGATTGAGGGTTGCATTGTATAATGCATCTAAGCTATTTGGCACAATGCCTGCTATATAGTCAGCATTCAATAAATGTTGAGTTAAATAATAATTATTATTCCTTTAGGTTTCCTACAGTGGACTGAGTAATGAACAATTTGTGTGTCATTAGCTAAGTTCCAATAGTTCAATGAGCTAAGTTTTAATGGTGAAAATGCTTTAGGTTCAATATTATGCCCTTGGCTCTGAGTGTTGATTTAAGAAATGGAGACTTTCTAGGTCATCTGTGGAGTCACTGAAGAGGATTTTTTGCAGTGTGGCAATTTGGAGCAGGAGTTTGGAAGTAGATTGCGTGGGTCCAGGTTATTGCTGCTTTGTTTTAGCTGTAACCATGGGTGACTGATTTCTCTGTGCCTTTGCTTTCTAACCTGTAAAGCAGGGGTAATAATCTACCTTTCAGTGCTGTTATGAGTATTAAATTATTAATACATATGAAGAGTTTAGAAGAGTACTTGGCACACAGTAAATATTCAATATATGCTAGCTATTATTTTATAAGGACTTACAGGACAAATTATTCCTGGAATTTAGGACAAAAACTAAAATAGTAACTCTTGAAAAGCTGGTATTTATATTTTACTTTATGGTAGATTTAATATAGGCCACTACATTTCTTCTTTTGACTTATTATCAGAAATTTTAGAGCTAAATTTAGTGCTGAAGTGCAGCAAATATCTCATCTCTGACTCTGTATATACAATCACCCTTCTCTCTATATTCTTTATTATTTCTTATCTTTGTCCTGTGTACCCAGATATCTTTTTTAAAACTTGAAATCTAGCTCAAATCCTTTTAGGAAGCAGGAAGGGACACATACAATAAATGTATGAATTCCAAATAATAGAGTTAGAAAGAAAACACATTTTAGGTGATATTTACTTCAGGTAAACTTTATATGATCCAAAATTTTCCCTATGATCCTGTATAGACTGTTTCACTCCTTTTTGAATAACTGAAAGCAAATTCAGTATTCTGGTGAGAACCATTTATTATGGAAATTCTAACATAAATTTTGTACCAACTGCTAACTAGAAATTGCAAAATTTTGCTGGAAGTATTTGAAAAGTTCAAATTATTTTCCACTATTCATATCATAGCATCATAAAATTTTAGAATAGGATATAATTTGTTTACTTTTCATGTTTCACTTGGTGTGAGCAATAAGAGTCCTGATCAACTTAATTTTATGTTAATTGAGTTTCAATTTCTTTTTAGAAATGAAACAAAAGTGTATTTTTATGGCATTGTGATGTTGGACTGTCTCAGTAGTTAGATATTTCATTTGACCGTCTACTCAGGGCAACACCTAAACTACTTGAAATAGAAGAATATTGATTCCATGTTAAAATCTTTTGAAAAAGGTATTTTAAAGACCTTCATTAATAACTTGCCTCAAGACTTAGCATTCTCTTTTTTCTGTTTAATTTACATCTGCAAATTGAAGATAAAATTCATACCTCTATTGGGCAGGGAATGGAGAAGTAATTGACCATTTGTTACGTAACAGCCCATTGGGGAAAACCAGTAAAGACCAACTCATTCATTCATTCAGTCTTCAATCAATATTTATTTATAGATTGCCATCTATGTGCTATGCACGTGCTGGATGGTAGAGATGCTCTGATGAGTCCTTATGCTTAGTGAGTTTTCTAGCAGGTGGAGACAACAAGCAATGAAGTAAAAAAGAATTTTGAAAATGAACTCTTTCTGTCTGTGTTTTGATCAAGACATTGACATAATGGACATGAGAAATCAAAGTCAATGTGAAAAAAGTTCCCTGTGACACAGGATTTATAAGGTAATGAATGCACTAGGACTAGTTTTTTAACCTTTGGACCCCTCATTCAGATGAAGGTTGTACAAGCTTGCAGAGCAGAAAGAAGGATTTGAGGAAGATTTTCTTGGAGGAAATGATGTTTAGAAGCCTCTAATTTTCTACCCGAAGGGGTAGGGTGGGAGGAGAACACCACATTCTTTCCCTCAATCCTTTAATAGGTTCACTTGGAGAGCTTTCTGTGTGTTTTAGGAATAGGGGAACCTTGCACTGGGGTCTCACTCTTCCTTGGGAAATCCAGAAGGTGACAGAAAGGATGCCACACTGCTTTGATGTTGCACAGGGATCAGCCTGCGTGCCTAGAGTTCATCAGAAGACATGTGAGTGTTTTTCATGGAAGAAAGGGCCAAACTGGAGTCATCCGGATTCCTGCTGTGGAGCAAAGGGAGAGGGCTGATGTTAGGACTTAGAGATCAATGGATCCCCTTCTCATCTTGAGAACTGCAGGTAAAGACAGTCCCTAAGGATGAGAATTCCAAAAAATTAAAAACAGAACACCAACCCACGAGGGAAAGAGTTCAGCTCTAATAAGCTGCTAGACCCAGATATCCCGAAGCCACCTAACCACTATTTTTATTTGTTAAATCTGCCAACGGTTTGCTTCCTTCCCTTCTTGTCCATAGCTGAATGTGCTGCTGTCCATCATGAAAGAGGAGAGTAGGGAGAGAGCAGAAGCTGGTCACACCCCTCTCTGGCAGCAGGCAGCTGACAAATGTAGGCCTAAGCAAGAGAGAGCGGAAGAATTCTTAACTTTGAAGAAATTTTGAGGAGTTGTTTAATATTTTGGGGAGAACACATTTCAGTCAGTGAATTGAGTTTTGTGAGTTAATGTGATCATAGGACTGTCTTTTTCATGTAAGCAGAAAATTGTGGGGATCCACCAACTTTCCTTACAGAGATGGAGGAGATTATCATCATTGAATAAAAGTTTATAGGGACACAAATAGACAAATATAAATTTGTGTTTTGGTCCCAACCACACCCACATCCACATATTTGTGGGAGGAACACAAGGTTTTAACAGGGGGCATGTTGCAGAGGCACTTTTCCTAGGTTCGGGGGTTTCTCAGAGGAAGTAACATTATTCCAAGGGCAGAAGAGATGAGAGGCTTTCTGTGCAAGGTTGGCAAGTTAAACACTTTCACTTCCTCCCAATTTCTCCACAAAACAACTATACAGCGATTTTTTAAAAAAGCCTTAAGCCCTAAAGGATGAGAACAACAAAAAAGAAGGCAATAGCTGCAAACTTTTGTAACCTAGAAAGTAGGTGGGTGAGTAGTGAAGGACCAGAGAGAACTGAAGTATAAGCTAAAGTAGAGAAAGGTGAAATCCAACACACTTTACTCCTCAGGATTGACAGCTCAGAAGGGGTACTTAGAAGTACTAACATGAGGAGGATTGATGGAAAGCTTTTGAAGTACTCAGATTCCCAGATCACCTTGCCAGCTTCATAAAGCCAGGCAATAGATCTTCCCAACCCTGGCAGAAGAAGGTGGATTTATTTTTTTAGAGACACTGGACTCAGTTGAAGATGGAGATACCATTAAAAAAATTAGGAGATAAAGTGCATGTATACAAAACTGGATGTTGAGAGCATCTCCCAGCCGCCTTCCCACATTGAGCTTCCAGATGTCCAGCAGCCAGGCCTTCACCTTCCATGCAGGGGACAGAAGAGCTTTCTCTGAGGAATCTGACCAGTCCACGAACAAAGACCTGCAAATATTGACATCAAGTCTTCCCCACCTTAATGGCTGGGGAAACTGCCCAATCAGTTACCCTAAAGTTCACAGTTCATATGTTCTACACACACTTTTGCTTGGAGGATTTTGTCTCTACCACTTAAATGTGAGCAGACAGCCAAGGATAATCAGATGTCCAAGTAAAGCATCTAACAGAGTACAGGAAGCCCAATATCTGAATAACAGGAGCTGAAGAAGAGAGGTAGATAAAATGCAAAGTAGGATGTAAGGATTAATTCAAGTAAATATCTCAGAATTAAAGGATTTGTGTTCTATATTGACAAGCTCACTGAATGCCTAGCAAAATAAATGAATGAAAACAGAACCAAGACATATCATTTTTAAATTTCAATGCAGTAGAGAAAAAAAATGAGGGGTTGGGGGGGGGGGGGGGGGGGCGGGAGAGAGAGAGAGAAACAGAGAGAGAAAGAAAGAGAGGATCCAGGATTAAAAAGATAAATGGCATCAGATTTCTCATCAACTAGAAGCCAGAGGCCTTCACAATTTCCATACTCAGCAAAACTACAAATCAATTTTCAGGATAAACAAAGGAAGAGGAAAGTAGAGAACATGAGAAACACTTGAGAGGGGTGAAAGGAATCCCCAAGATGATGGTGACGGGAGATTCTGGGATGACAGACAGTTACCAGGTGAGAAGCTCCAACAGTCCATGTTGGAACAGGAAGGCTGTCAGAGAGGTTTCTTTTGGAAGGTAAAACTGATAGAATGCTTGCTATGTCCAAACCTTTAAAGAGGAAATGTAGACAACTGATAAAGGATTTGCAGGTTGAACTGACAAATACATAAAAAATTAAGAAAACAAAAAGCAATATTATTATTAACTTCAGGAAAAAGGGAAACTCATGCAAGGAAAGCAAAGAAACCAGGGTTAACTCCATGGCTCAGTGTGTATGTATATATTTGCGTGTTGGAAACAAGGGAGAGAAACACAATAAATCTTCTTCTTTAATAGTGTCAAGTCAATAGATAAATGTCTAAAACCCAGAGTTAACAAAATCAGCAAGTGGCAGCACAAATCTATTATTTAGAAACATAGAGGTAATTACCAAAATATATAGTTAGAATAGGTGAAAGTGATTGCCTTTAGGGGAGGAGGGAAAAATGAGTAGAAAGAGTAGGGCATTATAATCAGTAGGGCACATTTTGTAGAGCTGTTAAAATATATTCTGCATAAAATAACTACACTTTTTCTTTTATTAATTATACTTTAAGTTCTGGTGCACATGTGCAGAATGTGCAGGTTTGTTACATAGGTATACATGTGCCATGGTGGTTTGCTACACCCATCAACCTGTCATCTACATTACGTATTTCTCCTGATGCTATCCCTCCCTTAGCCTCTCACCCCTTGACAGGCCCCAGTGTGTGATGTTCCCCTTCCTTTGTCCATGTGTTCTCATTGTTCAACTCCCACTTTTGAGTGAGAACATGTGGTGTTTGGTTTTCTGAAGAACTACATTTTTAAAAGGTGAGAAAGTTTGAGTGATGGCATTGTGGTGATTGGGTTAAAGTCCTTGGGGTGGGGGGCAGGGAAGAGAGAGAAAGAGAGAGTGACTCATATGAAGAATCAAAAGAAGTTCAATATGAGTGTGATGGGCAGAGGAGTGGTAGGGATGATGAAAAGGGCAGAAATGAGATATGAAGCTAGAGGATTTGCAGGGCCCAGATCATGAATGGGCTTTAATTTTATCGTAAGGACAATGAAAATCCAAAGAAGAACACTTTCATACTGAAGAACACTTTCATATTTAAGGAAGAGGAAGCTCTAACAAAAGTAGCTTAAACAATAAAGGATCTCATTTTACTATGTTTTATCATATAACAAGAAGTCTAGGCTGGTGACTGACACCTGTAATCCCAGCACTTTGAAAGGCTGAGGTGGGAGGATTGCTTGAGGCCAGGAGTTTGAGATCAGCCTGGGCAACATAGTGAGACCCCTTGCTGCCACCTCTAGAAAAATAAAAAATAAAACTAATCAGGCATGGTGGTGCATGCCTGTGGTCCTAGCTACTTAGGAGGCTGAGGTGGCAAGATCACTTGAGCCCAGGAGTTTGAGGTTACAGCGAGTTATCATTGCACTGCTGCACTCCAGACTGGGTGACAGAGTGAGATCTTGTCTATTAAAAAATAAATTAATAGGCCGGGTGCAGTGGCTCATGCCTGTAACCCCAGCACTTTCTGAGGCTGAGGTGGGCAGATCACCTGAGGTCAGGAGTTCAAGATTGGCCTGGCCAACATGGTGAAACCCTGTCTCTACTAAAAGTACAAAAATTAGCCAGGCATGGTGGCACACACCCATAGTCCCAGCTACTCAGGGGGCTGAGGAAGGAGAATCACTTGAACCCAGGAGGCAGAGGTTGCAGTGAGCCGAGATTGCACCACTGCACTCCAGCCTGGGTGACAGAGTGAATCTTGGTCTCAGTAAATAAATAAATAAAGTCTGGAGGTAAGATGGTTAATTTGGCAACTCTGTGGCAACATAAAAGATCAGGATCATTTATTTTTCCTGCCCTGCTCTTCTCAGGTGCCAAGTATGTCCCTCAGAATAGCTGCAAAAGCTGGATGTTGCTTTTATTACACAACAGCATCCAAAGGGTAGAAATATCCATATGTTTCTGTATCAGTTATTTATTACTACTCTGAAACCTACCACATCAAAATTTAATGTCCAGAAACAACCACCATTTCACTTGCTCATGATTCTGGGACTCAGCAGAGTGGGTTGGGTTCAGCTGGGCTGTTCTTCTGTTGCTCTTGCTTAGACTCTCATTCACCTGCAGCCTGTCAGTTGGTGGCTTAGCTGGGGTGGTGTGGTTCTAAGATAACCTTACTTTATAGGTCTGGGGCCTCAGCTTCATGGCTGGGGCAACTGACTTCCCTGCTGCATGTGATCTCATCCCTCAGATGACTAGGCTTGGCTTCTTCACATGACAATCTCAAAGCAGTGTTCCAAGGCAATGAGAGTTCAAGCTACAAGGTTTCTTGAGGCCTAGTCTCAAAATCACACAATACCCAGTTGACTCCATTCTGTTGGTTGAAGCAAGTGGCCAGCTCAAATTCGAGGAATTAAGAATAGATTTTACCACATGATGGGAAAAACAGCAAAATCATATTTCAAAGGTACACACACATAAGAATGGTATACATTATTATGGACATCTTTGCAAATAAACCTATCAGAGCTCCCTTTGAAGTAAGAAATATTGTCTCAAATCACAGTAAATTAGTTATTCTCAAGTCCTTTTCTAAATCAGTCACTGGGGAGGACAATAACGTTATTCTCATTGAGTAAGCCTAACAATGATTGACTCCCTGTGACTGAGAACACATCTTTCTCTGAAGCAAAATGATTCTTGTTGCAAAGAAGTATGTGGGTGGGATCTGGGTAGAAAAATAAATAATATCTCCCAGGTTTTACTAAAGGAAGGTTATTTCATTTTTAAGAGGTAACCTTGATTGCAGTGTGAAGATGAATTGGCGTGAAGCAAAACTGAAGGCAGGTAGATCAGTTGCAGGGTTTCTGCTATGGTTTGGCTGTGTCCCCACCCAAATCTCATCTTGAATTGCAATTCTCATAATCCTTACATGTCGTGGGAAGGACCTAGTGGGAGGCAATTGAATCATGGGGGCGGTTATCCCCATGCTGCTGTTGTCGTGATAGTGAGTGAGTTCTCATGAGATCTGATGGTTTTGTAAGGGGCTTTTCCCTCATTCCTTGGCAGTTTTCCTTCCTGCCATCATGTGAAGAAGGGTGTGTTTGCTTCCCCTTCTGCCATGATTTTGTCTCCTGAGGCCTCCCGGGCCATGTGGAACTGTGAGTCAATTAAATCTTTCCTTTTGAATCACCTAGTCTCAGGCAGTTCTTTATAGCAGCATGAGAATGGACTAATACAGTTTCTGAGCCTCAGCACTATTCACATATTAGGCCAGATAATTCTTTGTTGGGAGTAGGGGACTGCTCTATGTATTATAGAACGTCTGGAAGCATTGCTGGCATCTAGATGGCAGAAACTCACTCTGAATGGAAACAACCAAAATTGTCTCCAGACATTTTGGGGTATTTCCTTGTGGGCAAGGTCACCCTTTCTTGATAACCATTGAGGCTGGAGGCTAATGCAGTTATCTATTGCAATAGTCTGAACCAACGTAGAGGAAATAGGCATGGAGGCAAAAAGAATTTAAGAAGTCTTTGATTTGGCAAACTATAGAATTGAAGAGAATTGGAGACTTCATATACAATTTTTAATTTTAAGTTTGTTTGAAAAATCAAATCAGGCTGCACTGGACCCAAGAACTCAGGTGGCAAAATTCTGCAGAGCTGAATTTGCCCCAGTTTGTCCCAGTCTCTTCATGGACTTCTTGACTCCATTGCTTGCCTACCTACCCCTGCAAGAATTTGAGCTTAAGACCCCTGCCTTTGTTGAAGCTTTCTGACCTTTGAAATAGATACAAACATGAGAAGCATTACTATCTAAAAGGCCCCACATTATATCCTGTGTTCCCCTCTGGCCCATATATTTAAATCAGGCCTCTTAGGTCTCTTTTAATATATCATTCATTTTTTTACATTCTGGTTCTAAAAGTATTACATGTCTGTTGTGGAAAACATAGAAAATACGACATGTATATTATCCCCAAATCCTATAGTCCTCTTGGATTTTGTTTTAGCTTTCCATATACCTTGGAAGAGGTGATTAGGACTCATAGGCCACCCCTGGGAAGGAGCCAATCCTCTCTGTCTCCACTCAGGTAAACTTTATCCCATTTCTTAAGCCAGATCCCAGGATGTTTCAGGACTAGAGCAGGGAGGTTTTTCCCAAAACATCAATGGAAGAAAATTAAACAAGCTGTATTTTCCTCTTTGCTTTTGTTCATTTTAAGTCCGTCATTCTGGAAGTTGCAAAGAATGTTTTTGAAACAATCAAAAGTTCAGGCAATTAAGTGGTTTTTTACATGAAACAATTCAATAGTTAGAATTTATTGCCCCCATGTCTCTTAGTGTTTCAAGAAAACATTTTCCATTCATGTTACTTTGTCATCTCAAATTATTTTTTAAAATGAGCCTTAATTGTAAGTATGTGACAAAGTTCTTTTAAAACTGCTTGAATAATAGAAAAAACATGACATGCCTCTTGGAGAGCACAATGGGCCATAATAATGTGAGGGAGAACAGATAAGAATGTATGTAATGGTTAGAATTAAATGACGTCTGACAATTACTTTCAATTTGAACTGAGGTGAAGAAAATCAGAATTACAATACTCTTGTGATTAAACTTTGATGAGATGAAAATGTCATTGTTTGATGAGAATTTTTTATTAGAGTTCAAAGAATATGAATGATTTAACCACAACGTACTAACACCACAGGGCTGAATAATCTATATCTGAATTTCTCAAGTCTTCCTTACTTCAGGTCACTGGAGAAATCTCAGCTGCTCTCATTCCTCAGTTCTGTGACTGTTTCCATAATATCGGCTTTTGGAACAACAAGATAAAACTCAAGTCCTTTGTGATAAGTTTTGACATTGAAATCTTGGAGTAGCTTAATATGGTGGAACTTTTCCAGGAGCCAAGTACTGAAATTTAGACTTTTTTTTTTTTAAAGAAATAAATTTTAGAGACTAGATTTCTTGAGAGAAATGGAGAAATCCTGCTTGTATTCTGCATTCATTGATGAAATCAAAATTCTGCGTTCACTGATGAAATCAAGTGAGTCTTTTCATTTCATAAGAAGAATCTGTTTCCCTTTAAATTGACATTTTGGCAATTAAAATTGAGATATGGGCTTGAGTTTCTTAAAGACAATGCATAGCCCAGTTCTCTTTGGGGCACTAATTACAATATAGGATGACAGGTTCATGCTGACTTAGCACAGGGACTTTTCTCTGTACAGAGGCAACTGCCATCTTAGTGATTCCTGCATTCAGTCAAGGGCAGAAGAGCTGGGCGCCCCTTTCCATCTGCTTTGCTGCTACTGTGGGATGAGGGCTGTCCTTCCCTCCCTTTTCTCTTTTCCTCTCTTTCCTTTCTGAGGGCCCCAAATTTAAAAAATAGTCATTGGTAGTACATTTTTTCCACATTTTTAAAGATTTTGTTTTTTTCTTCCAAGAGTGTGAAGTCAAAATGTCTGGGGACTTAGGCTACAATCCAGTAGTTTGGAAACAGGATGGTGATAGGTATGTTCAGTCCTATTTTTATAAATGCAAATGTTGGTCTTTTTATTGAAAGAGAAAGTACTGGCAATAGTCATCCTATCCAATCATTTCCCAAAGCTGTTGGCAGTGTAACAATGTTACAGTTTGGCCCATTCAAACACACACACACACACACACACACACACACACCCCACTTTTATTTGTTTTATTTTTTAAAAAGCCAATCTTTCAACTCTATAGGCTGATCTAGGGTAAGTGATCAAACGCTAGCTCAGATGATTGCTGAACACCATCTTGCTGATTTTCTTATTTAAATTTTATAAAATAAAATTGATAAATATTTAATAAATAAATTTAACTTATTAAAATTTGTGATAGATCTTTGAACAAAATAGGGACTCAAGCATATATAAATCAGGTGATTAATATGTAAAGAAGGAGTAAAATACATATTGACAATTGAAATTGAAATGAGAGCTTAAGTCTCAATGAAAGGCAGAGAGAAATGACCACATTTGGTAAATTAAAGGCTAACAAGGAAATCTGAGCTGAGAAATGGAAGGTATATTGTATAAGAGGTTTCTGTCACCGCCCCGCTCACTAAATAAAGAATTTAATTGGCCATTCAAAGTCCCTTTCAAAAATATGTTGTAAGTTTAGCTGATTTATCTTCATGGCATTTGCACTTGAGTGTTTAAATCTTCCTTCAGAGGTGGTCAAAATGATTATTATAGATTAAGTCGGGAACTACTGAAGAGTTCCAATGCACTGCAATCTCTGTTGGATATGAAAAAGTCAAAGGCTTGGAAAAAGCAGATAATGAAAGCCGAAACTAGTGGAACCCCAAAGCGCCACAGGTAAGAGGCAACACAGGCAGTGACTAAGAGTAGAGAGCTACAGAAAGACTGCCTGGGTTCGAATCCTACTTCTGTGGCTTAGTAGCTGTGTGTCTTTGAACAAGTTATTTACTATCCTTAGCGTGCAGTCATTCTTTCTCCCTTGCTTTCTCTTTCTTTCTTTCTCTCTCTCTTTCTTTCTTCTTTTTCTCTCTCTCTTTCTTTCTTTCTTTCTCTCTCTCTCTTTCTTTTTCTTTCTTTCTTTCTCTCTCTCTTTCTTTCTTTCTCTTTCTCTCTTTTTCCCTCCCTCCCTCCGTCCTTCCCTCCCTCCCTCCCTCCCTTCTTCCTTCCTTCCTTCCTTCCTTCCTTCCTTCCTTCCTTCCTTCCTTCCTTCCTTCCTTCCTTCCTTCCTTCCTTTCTTTTCATTCCTCTCTCTCTCTCTCTCTCTCTCTCTCTTTCTGTTTATTTATTTTTATTTTTTTCTCACTCTGTCACCCAGGCTGGAGTGCACTGGCGCAATCTCTGCTCACTGCAGCCTCTGCCACCCGGGTTCGAGTGATTCTCTCCTCTCAGCCTCCCTAGTAGCTGGGATTATAAGCGTGTGCCACTACGCCCAGCTAATTTTTGTATTTTTTGTAGAGACAGGGTTTTACCATGTTGGTCAGGCTGATCTTGGACTCCTGACCTCAGGTAATCCGCCTGCCTCGGCCTCCCAAAGTGCTGGAATTACAGGCGTGAGCCACCGCGCCTGGCCCAGCTCCAGTTTCTTTACCTGAAAAATAGGAATAGTAGCAGGACCTACCTTATAAAGCGTCTATGAGGAATAAGTAAACTTATGTAAAGCTTGAGTAAGCGCACAAAAATACAAAGCTAATGTTATTATTTTTCATATTGAAATGTGGAAGATCTTCTCACTAACTTTGCAGTTATCCTCAATTCTGTTTTCTAGACTAAATGAAAAATGTTTCAAATAGTGGGATTTATAATATTTTCCTAAGGATAAAACAACCAAAAATTTCCTAAATTATCCAGAGTATCCTAAATTAAACCCATTGTAGCAGTCAGCGCTATTCTCTTATTTGAGACCTTTTGTAAGGTCTACAGTACTTAGTCTGGTCCTGTAGTACTTTATTGCCCTTTGGTGGTGTTGACATGGGGTGTTCCCATGGTATAGATAGAATACGTTTTTATTTTTTGCCACTTAAAGGAAACAGCTGGTGGGAAATGAAGCTGATAGACAAATGGGAAAACTTTGTGTGATTTAGGGGAACTATGTGGGGATTGGGATCAATTGGGATCTGTATTCCAGTTTTTGCTTTACCTTTAAATGTAATTTTGGGTAATTTACTTAATTTCCTTGACACTTGGTTACCTCATCTTTGGAAATGGGAATGATAATAATGCTTGGCCCATAATGAGCTTCGAATATTAAGTATTTGAGAATAATATTTATACATTCAAAATTCCCATATGTGTGCTCACAATTGATAATTATTCTAATGCATTCATTTCTCCTCTTCCCTTGAAACCCTTGGCTGATGCTTTCATAATTCTATAACTCTTCTATGAAAAGCAATCCTTGAAAGGATAGAAGGAATACAGGCTATGATTTTCATTTACTCCCAGATTAGAGTGTTTCTGTCATCCACCCATCCATCCATCATTTATCATCCATCTATCCACCTATCCATCATCCATCCATCATCCATCCGTCCATCCATCCATCTTGCATGTATTGAGCATCAGCCATGCAGTATGCAAAAAGATTACAAACATCATCATCATTTCCCAGAGATTTCTGAACATGTGGAAATTGAAGAACTCAACTCAGCTTTTTAGAGTTCTTAATTTGCCTTAAACCCAAAGATTGAAGAAGTGGAAAAATGGAAAAATAGTAAGAATTAATTCAGGTGACATTGTTTTGGACATTTTCCAAACGGACTAATTATCCAAAAGCAAGCTGACATTTATATCTGTGGGTTTCTATGCTTGTTAAAAAACTTTTTTTTTTTTTTTTTGCTGAAGTACTCATTGAGCTAAATTTCATCTAACATCTGGCCATTGTATAAATATAGCAATGAAAACATGTCTAGTTGCCTACACATTAGGTATAAATTTTAGAAATCCAATTAGTGTTTTATTCTTTGTGTGCATTTCCCTTTTTCTTTAGTGTTTGAGCTAATTTTGGGCTTCTACCTGAAACTATAAGAATTCAAATATTTAGCACACATCTATGCAGCCAAATCCAACTGGATTGAACATTTCCTAATTATTGTAAGATATTAATTCTTTATCCGTGCAACAAGCACTTATTGAGTGAAAGGCACTTATTGAGTGAAAAGTCAAGCCTCGTCTCAGTGCCAACGGGTAGAGGTGGGAGTGGGAAGATACAGAAGAAATAAGACACAGTAAGGAGTTTAGAATCTAGTGGAGGAAATAGACACCTACACCAATGATTTCACTACAGTGTGACCAATGCTATAAGTGAGGTACTTATCCACCTGGCTCCTAAGGCATCACTCATCACTCATCTGATGGGTTGCACACTACATACATGATTGTCCTTAGTCTTCCACTGAGAGTGTATAACCTCTCAAAATTGAGAAGCCCCTGAAACCAAGAACCCAGCGGGTTAAACCAGTACTCATTGAGCCTACATTATCCATCTGGGTAGGCAGAATCTGCCAAATGGCCTGCGGACGGATCATTTATTTAGCAATACTAGTGGCAGTTGTTTGTATCTTCACTTTTAGATTCACCGTAATGATAGCTGATAACCAATGGTTTATTTTGCATAGATGTGGACATTCAGAATTAAGCCTGTACAAACACAATTTTCACTATCTGTATCAGGGCATCCCACAGTGTATACTCTGCAGGCTTTCAAAAAATACATTTGATTTCATGGGCCTACCACCATTTCCTTTGGTGTTGATTATACTTAAAACCTCCTGATCATTCTAAAGGATCATCTTAAGATCTAACTACAAATGAATTTTTAACTTCATCAAACATGTTTACCTTTTAAAACATCCGAATGTTTATTTTCACGAGCTTAGTAGTACAAGATGCAACATAATTTGTGAAAATCAACCACAATGCTAATACTTTAATATATTATTCCAAATATTAGACATTACAGTTTAAATCTTTTTAACATTAGCTCTAATGTTGGAATAACATTTAAGTTAATAAATAACTGTGAATATAACCATATGTTCAGTCTATTCTCCCCAGTTTATCCTAAATGACAATTTTATTGTGATTTGGGTCATAAAAGTGATAAATAATTGTTTATATGTTTTCATAAATTGCATGTTTATTTAATTAATCCTGAAGAAAACCTAGAAATACATTCCAATGGGTTACATAAATTAGATGTATTTTTTAGCTCTTTGATTTTTTTAACATGAGTGAGTCACACTGTAACTGCTCTTACATTTAGTGTTCATTGAACATAACATTTTTTGAAATGTATTTTCACAGGCTATAGGTAGTCATTTGCAAAAGTGGCCACAATTTTTGATCCTTGAATTAAATGTCTTTCATTTATTTTGGGGAATTATGGGTTTCAAAAGCTACTGACCTTATGGGACAATCTGTAAAGTACTAAACTCACAAAATTTGTGGTAACGAAAGAGAGTTTTGTTACATTATGCTTTCCAAATAGTAACCACATCTTCCAATAATTTTCGTGTTATAAACACATTAGGAAAGACAGAATTACCTTTAGGTATAAAATGTTCTGAATTTGCATATTCCATAGTACTTACAATGAGAATTTATATTGGCTTTTATATTGTTTGATAAGGTTGTCTATGCCCCTCAGACACAGAAGATGTCTGTGCCATCTTCAGTTGTCACAAAGGCAATTTCTATGTGAAATGTTCATAACATGTGAGGTTGGTGTCAACATGCTGCAATCGGAGGTTTTCCAGGATTCATCCTACCATTTGAATTTACTGCTCTATTTTGGGATTTTCCTGTTATTATTGAATTTAAACCAATACACGTATTGTCTGGTTTCATGGTCTGAGAACAGTATTCTGTGCTCTTTGGAGTCAGATCTCTAATAAATCATATAGCTCAATTTCATCACAGATATTTTCCAAAGATTTCTAATCTTCTTGTAAAATCTTCAATACTGAGCAGCAGCTCTAGCTAGCACCTAGGAGCTGCATTAAGAAAAGGCTCAGATGATAAAAAGATAGTATAAGGGTTTAGGAAAAGCATCAATGGCAGAAATAACGTGTAGGAATCTTAAATTTAGGCAACTACTTAGGTCCAGAAAATATTTCCTTCCAGTATAAAAGGTTAAGGCTCTTTGAAGAAAATGTTATCTTCAACAATGGAAACATACATTCGAATTCTGGTCCCCTGAAAGCTTAAAATCGGACTCCTTCCCTTTTGTACACTTTTGACAAACTATGTGCGTTTTCAGTGTAGGGACCACCTTACAATTTTAGGGTAATTGTACTCCTCCGTAGGGAAGAGACAGTTGGCATTGTTTCATGGCTGGGTATAATTCATTTATGTCTTCCCAGTTTTTCCTCTCTGATCTCTTCTCTGTGTATCTGTCAGCAGTGGTCTCCTGGGAGCAGCACTATGCACTTCATTAATAAGAAGGGATTAAAGAAAAAAGCCCCAGTCTTCTAATACACTTGGATAATTTGGTGCCATCCACAAGGCAATAGACCCCTGCTGCATAGATGTCATTAGAAAGGTACAATTTCATTACTTTTTACTGGCAGAGCCTTGAGTGAAATAAAAAATATGTTGTCTCATATGTAGGGGGAAAAAAGTGCTAAAGCTTTCATTCATTTCATGCCCCTAAAAATAGTAGAATGCAAAAAATATATTTTATGGTTTTCACATTTATATTGCCTTCCTTCAGTAGTCCTTGAAATCATGCTTCCTATTAAATATTGAGCAAAATAAAGATTAAAAGAAAATTATTTATATTCTTAAATCTCAAATGAGATTTATATATTTTTATTAATTAACACACTTGTTTCAAATACCTACTATGTGCCAGGCTCTCTGCTAGCTACTAGAAACAAATTACAAAAACATCATTCACTTTTTAAAAACCCTAACTTATTGAATACTATAATTGGAAGTGAGTGTAAAAGTGAGTGTATATGAAATAAACCATATGGCAGAATAAAAATGATTATAAGCCAGTATATTGTAAGTGTATTCAAAAAATCTGTTTAACATTTCCTTGTTAACCAAACTTATTTTTAAATTGACATGTTTGCTGATGGTTGATATTACCTTTTGAACTGAACCACCCTGATTTTAAGCCTCTAAGTGGTATATTGTGCAAACATTTGAAATGACGGTGCAAACCATCTTTGGGAGATTTGCACCCTAGTTTCCATAGGTGCCATCCCTGCTAGGAAATAACCATATGTCACTGGCACAGTGTGTGGTGTGGCCACGCCCCCTGAGAAAGGGGCCTGGGATTTAGGCACCTGCGGTATGCCAATGGCACTCCCAGGCATAACACTGGTGTGATGACTCTCTGGGAATCTCACACATCACTCTTTCCTAGCACCGAAGAGAATCAGGTTTAATAGTGGTCCATTATCTCACTGCCACAGACACACAACTGCCATTAATGCTAAAAAGTGACACACAGTTGGAACCATGCTTAAGAGAAGACAGCCCTTGATCATCAGTTATTCACAAGTCACTCCTTGCAGTGATAGGTTTCTGCTTTACTTCTAATAGCTTTTGTTCAGTGAAATTGACATTTGCAGTTCTTTGTCTAAGATAACAGCTAGACTAGACTAGTTAAGATGACAGAAACTGGGGTTTCTGGAGAACGTTCTACTGACAAAAGGCAAAGCAGGACAAAAAGTCAAATTATTTTGACAAGTAAATGAGTCAGTAACAAAAATACTTTAAAAATGTGTTGGGTTATGTACAATATATCCAGAAATGAAAGATTGGTCTTCTGGTAAGCTTTGAATACAGAGTGATCTGATGTCCTTACCATTTTATTCTACAACCATGTTGTACCTTGTCTGTCATACATTTTAATTCACTCAAATATGATTACACATGCAGTAAAGATTATCAACAAATGTCATGAGAAGTGAGAGGGCAGAGATTGGGACAGGGCCTTTACACCTTCTAGAGTGAACACAGCTTAATAATCAACAAAAAGCCAGGACTCAACTAGCTAAGTTCTTGTTACCAAAAATATGTCTCAGCTAATGTTTAAATATAGATAACCAAAGTTGCAAACAAAATCCCCAGTTTTGCCAATAAATTTTTAAAAAATAAGCAAAGTGGTAAAGGGGTTAAGAGCTTAGATCATTAAACTGGTGTGGCGCATTTGAGGGTGTGCACTGAAAACAGATCAACCATTTGATACCAGAGTACAGATTTCCTTTTTGTTTGTGATTTTCGTATGATGGTAACTTTTCCTCTGCCTCTACAAGATTTTATGAGTCTGCTTGTCTTGCATCTCGGTAGGTGCTCTTATGATTTGGGAAGGGTTTCTGAATATTCTTTTCAAATTTCTGGGCTTTAGTCCCACATTACTTTAGGCAGTGAGGAGGAAGAAGAAATACTATGAATTGAAGATAGAATTGAAACTTGGGTATTTGTGATATAAATGGAAGGAAGTAACTGATTAGCAGTGACATTGGCTAATGCTCTTTTGCTGAGGTACTCTATAAATAAGGGATTGCTCATGAAAGAGCTTGTTATGCTTTCTCTCTTTTATGTGCATGACTGTGACATACTGTATTTTGCCATTGTTAAACTTAGTTTAACAGAATAAATATTAAATATGAATTGACCATACCAATATCCCAGTAGAGAGGGAATAAGCTGATAGACGTGTCTTTGAGTTCTGTCAGGCAAGACTTAACCAAATCTTGACACACATTTAAAATTGGTTGTTAATGAAAGGTAACTAGATAAAATAGGTATATATTTGCTTAAGCATATTTTAAAAATATTTCTTTTTTTAGATTTGAAATTCACAATAGGTTTCTTCCTTTCCTCCTTGCTAATTTATGAAATATTTATTGTTTAGACTGACTAATATGACATGAAACAACAAACCTGCACATGTCTAATTTATAATAAATCTGTTTCCTTAATGGGTGGAAGGAAATCTGAGGACAGTTCTAAGGAGTCTTGTCTGCTTTCAGTGCGATCTTCTAGTCATACTGAAGACAATACCTCTCCGGACTGGTCTTTCCCCTTCTTCTCCTCTCCCCGGTCAATGTCAATCACGTGCACCACTCCAGGTTTTAGAATCAGGTCATCCGTCTCTACCTGACTCCTGTTGTCCTCCACCTCCATGTAGCTTCCTTTTGTTTGCTGGGCAGCTTTGCTGAAGGCTTCTTTAAAACGACGTTTGAGTTCAACATCTGGACAGAAGACATACTCATAAAGGCCACCAGCGAGGACAGCTCCTATGATGGGCCCAACCCAATATATCTAAGGAAAAGATGGAAGAGGATAGAGTATAAGTAGAGAGAAGCTATTCCATTGAGCAGCTCATGAATATATAATCTAGCTGGGTTAAAATAAGAGTGTATTTGTGTCATGCATCAAAAAGAGGGGAACTGGAGAGGAAATAAGAAAAAACACCAAATCCTCATCAGAGATCCATAAATCATTAAACAGCATTTGAACAGAAAACAAGAAGGAACTGTTTCATCTCCTATTCTCTTTTCATTAATTATGTTCTTTCCATCTTATGATAATCCTTAATGTAAAGATAACTCCTCTTTGGTGATATTACAAATTAAGTGAGCTAAGAATTCTTTAATATAGAAAAAAAATTTGTGGAGAGTCCTTCTCTTATTTTCTCAATATTGCCATCTTTCACTGGTTTCCTGCATCATCATGATCATCACACAGGCTTTATCTTTTGGGGATACCATTATTCAAGTCAGCATGATCAAAACCAACCCAGCTCTACCACTTAGCAGAGCTGTGAGTGCTTATATCAGTTACTTAACTTTCAAAGCCTTACTTTCCCCATCTGTAAAGTGGGGATTATAATAATACAAACCTCATGGGGTAAAAGGATTAAGTGCAATAATACTTGTAAAGTACTTAATAGTTTTTAGTTCTTAGTACTACCTGCTCCATTCCAGGCTTCCAAAATTTGGTGATTTGATTTAAATGAAAACCTCATGTGTTCATTACGGTGCAGATAGCTTTCATCTATGTGGTTTCTTACGATGGTGGCTTGGTGAAAAAACATGAGTTTATGGCTAGTTGAGAAGTAGCAATTCCATAGGATTTCAATAAATGGAGATGATGATGATGATGATGATTATTATTATTATTTTGAGACGCAGTCTCCCTCTGTGGCCCAGGCTGGAGTGCAGTGGCGCGATCTCAGCTCACTGCAAGCTCCGCCTCCCGGGTTGACGCCATTCTCCTGCCTCAGCCTCCCGAGTAGCTGGGACTACAGGCCTCCGCCACCACACCCGGCTAAATTTTTGTATTTTTAGTAGAGACAGGGTTTCATCGTGTTACCCAGGATGGTCTCAATCTCCTGACCTCGTGTTCTGCCCACCTTGGCCTCCCAAAGTGCTGGTATTACAGGCATGAGCCACCGTGCCCGGCCGGAAATTTTTACATATTAACTATGCACCTAGAATAAAGTTTTGAGTTTGAATGAAGTGCAGGCATTTGCTTTAGAGCACATGTGTGCTGTAGAATATTAGACATTTTTTTAGCAGACGCACTTGGTCAACAGAAACCCTGCTTGTTGAGCACTGTCCCGGAGCCAGCCGTACTTGGCACTTTTCTTGTATAATCTCATTTAATTCTAACAATAATCTATGAGATAAATATTATTATTCTTCCCATTTTATGAAAAGAAGAGTGACACTCTGAGAGGGTAAGAAGCTTGCTTAAGATTTTGTGCTTAGCAAATGGTTGAGCTGAGATTTCAGACCTTTCTGACTTCAAACCTCTCATTTGAGGCTGGGCACAGTGGCTCACCCCTGTAATCTCAGCAGTTTGGGAGGCCAAGGTGGGTGGATCGCTTGAGCCCAGGAGTTCGATTCAGCCTCAGCAACATGGTGAAACCCTGTCTCTACAAAATACAAAAAAATTAGCGGGGCTTGGTGGTGTGCTGTAGTCCCAGCTACTTGGGAGGCTGAGATAGGAGGATCACTTGAGTCTAGGGAGGTTGAGGCTGCAGTGAGCCATGATCATGTCACTGTACTCCAGCCTGGGCAGCAGTGTAAGACCCTGTCTCAGACGAACAAACAAACAAACAAACAAACAAAAAACAAAATGAAAACCTCTCTTTTGAAACACTGTTCCAAACACTGTAGTATACTGTTTACCACTGTATTACTCATTTGAAAAAAAACATGATGGATGCTTTTTGTTTAAAACACCCTCTGCAGATTAATCTCAGTTTGCATCCTCATTGTAAGATTTAAATAAAATTCAAAATTTAAGCTGAGGCTGAAGACATAACATTCACGGGGAAACTGTTGTTAGAGTGGCTGGAAGAATCAAGTTCCTCTCTTGAACATGAAAACCCCATATGAGCCTTTATCTTCTCTATGCTCTTTTAAAGGAGAAATGGGAGCCCTCCTCTAAATGTCTTTGCTCTTTGTTCCTTTAGTAAGGTCTCATTAGACATATACTATTCCACAGGCTACAAATCCCATGAGGGAGACCAGAACAGCAAAATAATTACTACCCTTTCCAAAACATCTATGAGTGAGATACCTAGATGCATGTTTTCAAAAATAAACAAATCTCAGTGTCAGATTGCTATTTCAAAATGAAGTCATGTGTACTTTAAAGACTCTTTATTGCTAAAAATCTAGAAAATGTGTAAAAGTGTAAAGAAAACTAAAATAATATCATTATACTACACAAAAAACCCAATTAATATTTTAATGTTACTCCTAATCTCTCTACCTACAAATATACTTTAAATTAGTTCTAAATTTCATATAACCATTGCTATTTTTAGTAGAATTAAGTTTGGTATAATATGGGAAACTTTTGGTTTAATCAACAAGCTAAGAATTTTCCTACTATTTAAATTTTAACAAGCTTACTACAACTGACAAGTAATTAATAAAATATATATTTTCATCTACATTTTCAAGTGCTTATAAATTTAACTAGAAGTTGTTAATGACAAAATCGTTTCAATTTAATTTGTTGAACTGAAAGTTGTATTTTCATTATAAGATCAGGGCTGGGTACTGTGGCTCACACCTGTAATCCCAGCACTTTGGGAGGCTGAGACGGGTGGATCACCTAAGGTCAGGAGTTCGAGACCAGCCTGGCCAACATGGTGAAACCCTGTCTCTATGAAAAAATAAAAAAATTAGCTGGGCATGGTGGTGTGCACCTGTAATCCCAGCTACTCGGGAGGCTGAGGTAGGAGAATCTCTTGAACCCAGGAGGAGGAGGTTGCAGCAAGCCGAAATCGTGCCACTGCACTCTAGCCTGGGCAACAGAGCAAGACTCCATCTCAAAAAGAAGAAGAAAAAAAAGATCATATACTACTCACTAGAAATTTCCGTTTCTGTTAATGTGGTAACGTTTTTTGACACAAAAATGGAGGTATCAGTGGCAAAATGACTAATCTCATGGATGGCATTGTTGGCCAAGTCTTGATTTGAACACTGACTCTCATTCTGTTATTTAATGCTGTAGATTACTTTTAAAGATTTGGTATACTTTTCTTAGAAGTGAATGCACAGAGCAGTGGTGCATTTTCTTGTCCTTTGCAGTGTATACCATAGATGAATGGCTGTGACTAGGTCAGTAATCACTGTCTGAATAAACACAAGGGGCATATTCTGTTATATTCATGAATTTTTTAAAGTTGCAAGTGACATTTGCAATATGTAAGCTATAATAAAAGCCAGCCTTCTTTGAAGCTGGCTTACGGGTCTCATATTTTTATTGGCTGCTGTAAGTTAGTATGTTGGTGGCCTTCACAATTGCTGCATTACTTATTTAATTGTAAAGGATTTAAATTTCTTTGCTGTGAGAAACAACGGAAACAAAATTAATTATAATATTTTTAAATGGACACTGCTATTCTCTGGAAGCGCTGCCACTACATTCATAAATATTTATTTATAATAGGTTGGGTTTGAGACTGAAAAGTGAGCCTTTTCTGTGAGTCATTCATTTTTCCAGTTACGGTTATGGTGATGATAGCATAAACCTTTGCATTATTTATTCGACACCATCTGCAGTTCAAATATTTGCAACTTACATGCTATTAATTGAGTTTATGCATTTGTAAACAAAAAAGGGTAAATATCTTTGCTATGGGCAGCGCTTTTAAGTATTTCATTCATTTTTCTTTTTTTTTTTTGCAATTTTTTTCTGTTATTGCTGGGAAGACTTTACTTTCAATTATTTAAACACCATATTTGCTACACCATGCTGACTTTAACTTGATCCACATGCGCAACCTCTATATACAGTGTATTCTGCTGCAATCTGTCAGGTACAGTGTCTAAAATAGTGCTTCAAAAAAGGAAAAGACTATTATTGAAGGCCTAGAACAGATATAAGAGATGTTTTACAGCAGTTCTGTGCTAATCTTTCCCCAGTCTTTACAAAAGATGTAAATAAAGTGGGGGTCAAGGTTGGAGAAATGCAAGAGAAACTAGTAAGCAAGATAATGAAAAATAAAAGAGTCCCACAGGTAATTGTCCTCAACTGTAGGAAGATAGGGACTATCAATATGAGGGTTACCCAGTGGTTTTCCCAATTTCCCATGATAACTGCAGGTCCAAAGGATCGGGCGGGATTCATGCTGGCACCAGTATAATTGATCTATAGGAAACAAGAAAACAACTTCAGACATTGCTGAAACAGGGCTACTAGCAAGTATCATTCATTGCAATTTGCTGTCATTTGTCACTTAGAGGAACCTCAAGATGTTAGCAGCTAGATCAACATTCTTATTGCGCAGTTGGAAAAATTATAACCTAAAATGGACAGTCATGGCTGGATACTAAAGAGCAACTGCTGTGAAACACAACATCTTCAGGCCAGCTAGAGTGAGGATAAATGAGGTGGGATTGATTATATAAATGGACTTGGAAACTTACTGCAAATAAATGTCCAATTGCAACAGAAAATCCAATTGCTAAAGCTATTGAGCCAGTGACATCAGTCCGTTTGGAATCACAGCTGGCAAAGATAGTAAACACCAACTGAAATGTGATTATCAACTCAACCAGGAGACCATGACCAGCGGTAAGATTTCCATGAACCTAGAGAAAGAAAAATATTCCATCAGAATTGAAGCAAGAGTATTTTCGATGACAATGTATTAGTATCACTGTGAAAGGCACATTTGATCTGTGTAAAAATAAAGGTAAGTCTTCTACCCCACCTTCAACTGAGGCCTTCCTTCTCTCATCCTCCAAAAAGAAGGAATAAATTTACATTCATTTTGGGTCATCACAGATAATTACTCTTACAATGACCAAGCAGGAGTTTGTGCTGAATGTCCTTTTCTACAAAGGAAGCAAAATGTGCCACTGCAGCACTTAACTCGTAAAAGAATTTCTTGAGAGCCTTGTAATTGCATAAGGCAATGATTAAATCCATTAATTAGGTTTAAATTAATTAATATATATTTCAATTAAAATTTAAGCCATGTGCTTTTTTTTTTTTTTTAATCAGCCCTGGTGCTGAGTTAACAATTGATACTCCTAATCAGCTAAGAACAAAACTAGGATCGGAGGTCTATGTTTTTTAAGCACAACCCTTTATGTAGATCATTGTACATCTTATGAACATGACAAGAAAAGTTTTTTTCTGCTAGTGAACAAATAATTGTAAGGAAAATGCATTAAGCTAAATATAAAGTCAATATAGTAACTGGAATGGGAGAAGGAGAGGTAAAAACCAACACAATTTTCAGGCCACCTAGATTTTGTTATTTTTAGGGCACTCAAGAGCAAACAATGATTTCTTACAGATATACCTAAACACTGCCAGAATCAGTTTTCACACTATTAAGAATCATCCAAAAATTCCTTAGGAGTGAATTAGCTATTTTAGGGATGTGCCTCATGCCACCAAGGCATTATTTAGCAAAGAGTTTGCAAGAAGCTTGGAGTCCTAGTTTGAAAATAGCTAAAGACGCTACCATGGTGACTCCCAGGCCTCCCACCACACTGGGAGGTGTGACCAGATAGAGAATTCCTGCTCCAATGATGGCCCCCAGGCACTGGGCTGCAATGTAGAAGACAGACTTGGCGATGCTTATCTTCCTGGTGCACACCATGGCCACAGTCACTGCAGGGTTGATGTGGCCACCGCTGATGTGGCCAAAGCACTGCACCATGGTTGCAATGCTGAGTCCAAAGCAAAGGGAGATGAGAACCATGTCGACCGGTAAAGGCTTTTCTGTTCCACCCCAGTTGATGGTGGATCCCAGGCTGAGGAGAACAAAAATAAGCATGGCCAGAAATTCCGCTGTGACTGCTTTCCAGAAAGCTTGAGTCCAGACCCCTCTGAAAGCCACCATGATGTTCTCTCTGGTACACAACGGTCCACACTTACTGAAAAGAGAAACAAGTCATCATCAGAAGCCACTACACCCAGGTTTATGAATTTGGATGAAGGGAACAAGGCCTGCCATCTTCGGGTACTGTGGACAGGTGCTGCCAAGCGTGATTAGAACACCAGGAAAGAATGCTTCTGCTGAAACTCCTTCATGAATAGTCAAGAGACTGTTATTCTAGTCTCCTTTGATTTAATATTCAAAGATCATCCAGTTTCACTGGAAAATTATCCAAACTGTCCCTAGAAAGGAAAATGTCTAAATCAAATTCCTTAAAAGATTAAGAATAAAATATATTTACCTTGTACTTAATTCCCTTAGAGCAAGTTTTTAAAGTTTCAAGTACATTTTACATGCCACTTATATTTTGAACATAAAGCATTAAAACAAGGTATGCGTGGGGGGGGTCGTCTTTTCTAGCTTTGCATTTGATTGCTTTGAAGTGGCATTCTGAAAATCTCCCCCTCCCGCAAGACTCTGGATTAAGGGGGAGACTTCTAGGAAGCCAGGGTGCTGAAGACTGTCTTTTGAGAAAGTGAACTCATTGAGGGGAGAGGAGCTTCTGGTGACTAGCTAGGGCAATGGGAACAGGCGGGGCCTCAGCTGGAACAGCGACACTCCCTCACTCTCCTTTGCGCCAGGAGCGAGCAGGCTGCCAGCGGGAGGAGTCCGGGAGCTGAGCCTGCGGAAGGGACACTGCGCACCGCCCAGATCTGGGCGTGCGGCACAGGGACGTGTCAACCTCCGTCCCCAGGGAGCCTGCAGCGCCTCTCAGAGAGCGGAGCAGCGGCCATTCCCGGCTCGTGCCAGGCTCTGGGGCGGCAGCCAGGTGCACACACACAAGCCGCCCCGCGAGCCCGCCGGCCTGCCCGCCGGCCCGGCTGCATCCTGGCCGCTGGAGGTGGGGAGAGATGGGAGTGGGGGATGCTTTTAGGGGAGGAAGGACAGCCTCTCCTCGTGCCCGACCCTCTCTCACCCCTTGACCCTGACCGTACAAATGCAGATAAACCTGCCACAGGGAGCCTGGAGGCTGGGGTGTGCCAGCAATGCCCCTGTACCCTTCTTGCCTTCATGGTGCAGAGCTCGGGAAGTCAGGAAAAAGGGGTGTGGCTAGGGAAACTTTGGGCCCCTGAGCAGAAGGCTCTATGGAAAACGGCTTTTCTCTAAGGTTTTCTTGATGGCTTTCTGTTACATGGGCTTAGAGGACAGTGCGTCTCACCTTGCGGAGTTTCTCGGGGGAGGGTGGTGGGCAGGCAGTCTGGGAGAGGGAGGACGCCTTCTCCTCCCGTCTATATCCCTCTTGCTGTCATTAGATCTTTGGAGCAGAGAAGGGGTGGTTTGACGATATTGATGCCAACTGCTCATTCTGGGAGGAAATGGCTAGGACTGCCCTTTTGTGGGGGCAATTACCCCAGTTACCATGTCATCTAAGACTTTTGCCCTTGTCCTTTGCCTGTGATAGTCATGAGAGCCAAGAAGTATGGAGAGCATTTACCAGAGAATCTAATTGCAGAGGACCACGTAAGGGATTAGGTAAGAAAGTCAAGTACTTTAAGAGATTAATATTGTTGTGGCTTTCTCTCTGAAAAATTGCGGGGCCCTCATTTCCCCATGTCACTGAATGTTCCCAGGAGCCTGCTTTCTGCATGGGTAGTGAGGAAATGCAGTGCCAAAAAGGGTGAGGGGAATTTCCAGCTCAGCCTAACCCTTAGTTTGCTACGGGGCTTTGCTTTAGAGGTGGAGGGTGAAAAACCCTTTCTTGCCTAAGCCTGGGTGGCAGGATAAAGGAAGAGCTGGCTCCACAGCAGGGTGGCCAGCCACATCCCATACATCCCCTGCCCCAGTGAAGCAAATCTCAGAAGTATGAAAAACCCCAGGTGGGATGACAATGACATCATACTCTCTAGAGGAAGAGAATGTAAAGAAACAAAAACGGTAGTTGGAATGGGGCAGGGAGGGCACCCTGGAGGAGACACTAAAAATATTCCCAAAGAGGGCAAACTCAGGAAAGTCACACATTGAAGAAGTTAGGAGAGTCACTTCTGAACTCACTGGCAGCCCAGGGCTGTAGCCGGGATGGCAAAGGGGGCAAAATGCGATCACAGGTGCTGTTGTTTGTGGTCAGGGTTAGTGGGGAGAAGGAGGAGGACAAAACAGGAGGCTAAGGAAGCTAGGTGGGCAGAAAACGTCCTTCTCAGCCCCGCAGGAGACACCAGGCAAGGTGGGACCCAGAAAAGGCCAGCCCCCTTGCTCACCCGCTTCACCTCTCACTTCTGCCGTTTCCCGAGTTCTCTCCCTGCTTGGTCTCTCATGCACCTGTCTACCTCTCCAGAGACCTAATTTAAGAAACTCAATTGCTCTTTCAGCTTCAAATTTTCATCAGCCAGAGAAATTTAAAAGAGTGCAAAACTTGAAAACAAAACATAAACATACTCTTTAAGAATGTTTTTAGCTTTTTTTTTTTTTTTTTTTTAAATCCACAAAAATCTGATCTCCTTCCAAGGCAGATGTACCAGCCTCAGTCGGCTGTGAATCCTGAAGTTTGCTGGCAGCATAGACATCTCCCTGGCCTTATGAGGGCTCACCCCAGCGTCACCCATAGCACCCTGTTTTTATTGTCAGTGTTCCCTTACATGTTCACACTCACTGGAAATGATCAATACAATTAGTTTTGCTTCTTTTGCCCCAGAACAAAGGGGATTTGTTGATGTGACCCGGTTGTACCGAATCGGACACATCATTTTCTAGCTGAACACTCAGCCTCATCCACTCCAGGACAGTTGAGCATCTGGGTGAGTAATTTTTCTGATGAAATGCACTATAGCTAGATTTACCTCCATAAGGTAATTTTCCTGGGCTTTTGCAGATCTCACACATACGGAGGATTTGCCTAAAAAGCATCCCTTTTCTTCTACCTTCTCTATGCCTCTCTTCTGAAAATGCCCAGTACTTAGATCTAAAAGAACCACCCACCTGCCCCATAGCTGCCTTCCAGATTCTGCCTAAGAAGGCACAAACATCTGAAATAAAAGAGACAGTTTCATCTTTTGGCCCTGAGCATTGATCCCTTAAGGCAAAGAAGGACTTACCCCCACCGCCTTGCTGTGGGTCTGTCACTCATGCCTTCCCCAGCCAGAGTGCAGCTCTCATTGCCTGCCCCGCAGCTCCCTGTGTGCTGGGAGTCAGATTACGGCCACTTGTCTGATTGGGTTTTTGGAGTGTTAGGGGTGGAAAGATTCTGCACCATGTGGCAATCACTAAGTTATATTTGAACTTGAAGTAACTTTTCTGTACCTGATCACTGTAGACACAGGGCATTTCAGGAATGCAAAAACATTTACTTACGTTATGTTTATTTTTTTCAGCCAGTAATGTTTGAAAATGAGGATTTCCTCAAATCTTTATTTGAATTCTTCCTACCACGAAGAATTGTTCAGAATTTGTCTTGTTTGTTTACATGTTGTAGTTTAAATCGGGCAACTATTAGAAAATGAATTTGTATAATCCAGCAGTTGAGATGAATTGAGATAGACACTTGGTGCATTTATTTTTTAGCCAATGAATTCTGTTTGAAGTTTTTGATCTGAGAAGCATTATAAGCACAATATAGAACTGCAGCTCCATTTATAGCACAGGCAGCACTAATTTGGACACTAAAAATAAGGAAACATAGGAAATACAGGAAATAAGATGGCTCTAGGTGCTCACCTGACTGTTATATTAATAATCTGGGGGGAAGAAGTAGCAAACTTAAAAAATATCAAAGTTGGATGGGGATGAAATTACGGGGAACTGTAGGTAAATTTAACCTCTGGAAACCTAGAGACAGGACTGATTTTATAATTTACTGGTCCCAGTGCAAAATGAATGCAGGACACCTTGGTAAAACGTTATTTAAATTTCAAGATTGTGACAGCAGAGCATAAATGAAGGCTGGGTGCTGCTAAAGGCAGGACCTTGTGCAGCTGCACAGGCTACGTGCTTATGAAGACGTTCCTGTCTAAGGAGTCTGGTGAACTCTAGAAGGTTTAGCCATTAGCTACCTGCATCACCATCTCATTATTATTTTTTCTTTAAATAGACCGTAGGTGCATGGGATTGGAATAATCAGAATTCCTGAGTTATAACACTCTGTCATCACTCGTGCATGTATGGCCCTCTTATTTTCTAATAGTTAATTATAATGGCTTTTAAATAATGTAATGAACATCTATGAACCCACTACTCAAGTCGACAACTAGAACAATGATAATAACTCACATTATCTATGGACGCCTCCCTTTTCCCACTTTATATTTCAGATTGGATTTTTTTTTTCCAGAATGAAGTATGACAAGAAAGAAATACATAAGAGAGAAGAAAGACTGTTATACTTTTAAATCCCAGTTACAGTTTTTTGTTTTGTTTTCATTTGCATACTTGAGACATGGGAATGGGTGAAGAACTCTCATTCGAAAGAGGAATTCAAAATTTGAGTGTGACTTTCAGAGGAGCACTTCATTACTGTTTCAAGCATTTTGAGCTAACCAAGATTGAATTTAGATTCTTAATAATATGGTTGTACACTGATTATTGTACATCAGTGGTTTCTACCTTTAATATGCTCCCTGAAAGTCAGAATAAATTGTGATGAGAGTGAGTGGCAGGGAGAATTGATGTGAATCCACAAAGAACACTTAAAACATTTCATATTGATTCTTAAAGCTGTTTACCATTTGGATTTTAGAATGAGATTTTAAAAAGCTGCCAAATGTTTGTTACAAATTGGAAAACTGACTTTCTAGGCAGATGTGCTAAGTGTCATTACTCTGACCCTAAGGCATTTGAGTCAGAGGTATTTTGAGGGCTGTGAAGCTAAGGCACAAGGCAGCCATCTTTAGGGGCTTCCTTGTGAATGAGTCCTGTGGGCAGATCCACAGGAATCTACAGAGTGGCGCTCCTTAGGGGTGCTGGTCTGGTCGGTGGGTGGACATTTTCTAGGTCCATCTTCACAGGTTGTCCTAGGCTTATTAGCATTCTCTGCACAACCTCGGCAGTTGCAGTTACCATTTTACGAAGTGCCAGCAAAACTTGGTTACCACGGTTTCTCAGCCTCTTTCCCTGTTTTCTGGCTGGCTGATGCCTTGGCAGTGCAGTTCCTAAGGGATGACTGTTCCCATCAAGGAAGGGGCCACCCTCATTGGCACCAACCCCTACACTTCTTAGTACTCTCAGCAGAGTAGCTTAAAATTGACTGGGGATTAACTCTTCACCTACCAGAGGTAGTTTTTCTTGTTAAGTATTGCTGATTATTATTTTTGTACTTGAGCTGCTACTACTGATCGTCCTGTGATACTGTCAGCTGTAGGCAATAATCAGCTAGTTACCTGGCTTTCCTTTGGACTAGGGGCAGAAATTTCCCACAGGATTGTCTGTGGTCTTGTATGCAGAATGTGATAATGAAGGAAAGCAGCTATAATGTGCTTCTGGTGGTGGTGGGTCACCAGGAGGTGGGAAGCTCTGGTAAATATGAGTAATACCTTCTACATGTTTTTCAAATGTTTTGATGTGGACCTGGATCCAAGTGACAGTTGGAATCTAATCCCCCCACCACTGCCACCTCCCGCCACTGGTATATTTAAAAGCGTGCAATTCATTAAAAAATTGAATAACAATTTATTAATTAAATCTTATTGACTTTCTCATTGTATAGTGTTATGATCTTTTGGGGGAGGATAGTTACATGGCACATTGATTTAAAATTGGGCTTTGCGCCAGATGACCTTATGAATCTTTAGTTCAATAGCCTTGCAAAGTTGGGGGTCAGTAACACATGAGGAACTAGAGAGAAGCATAAGTGAAAATGACAAGTACTTAGCAAACACTAGCTAATTGACACACTTTGTTTCTGAATTTTTAATCTACTATGCCATACTATTTTCCTTGGGTGCTGTTGTATATCTTTGGGATTTGTGGACTCCTTCTCCCATCCTTGCCCTCAGAACTTTTAATATTTCTTCATGTGTTCAGAGATTGAAAACTGAAACAAAAGCACTAAACATGCCAGCAATGCCTGAGTACCAGACGGGAAGTGTCTCCAGGCTGGTAAGGGCAGATTCAATCGCAACTCATAAATCTTACTTTGCTTTTCATGAATCTCAGCATCATGAATTCCCCCAGAGCACTTATATATCAGTATGTTCATTAAAAACAAACAAATAAACAGAACAACAACAGCAGCCGCCGCTGCAACCACTACCATCACCACGAAGGGCTTAATGGGGCTTTGTTCCTTTTTCAAGGAAGCTTTACCTTATGGTTATAATTCAGGATGGCTTCCAGAAATAGAGTTCACCACCGAAAGAGTGAAATAGAAATAATGATCAAATACAGCAAGGAATCAGAGTGTTTAACTTAGCTTCCTGTTCTTTAGTGAGGTTAATGGGCGAAAACCTCTCTTTCCAATGGTTGTTGAACCTTCCAGAAACACCATAAATCTTGCTCTGTGCCCCCACGCCCCACAGATCCAGGTTTTCGTGTTTGGTGTAGCAGGCACATTTTTCTTGATTCAGATCTAGGCGGACTCTGCTTTGGCGGGGGAATTGTACTCTGCTGACATTTAAGGCAGGAATTCCCTGGGAAAATAGTCAAGAGATTCTTTTGGAGCTGCTGGAAATGCTCCAAAGGGTTTAGGGTTCCCCTCTCTAGGCAAATAGGGAGAGAGAACGGGAGGGAGGGAAAGAGAAAACAGAAGGACTTTATTGAGTGACTGTATTTCATCTGAAGCTGGTACAAAAAACCAGAAATGTGGTTGGATGACTGGATACTTTTCTTACACCTTATCTCTTCCCCAGCTAATATGACAGCTCAGAGTCTGGTTGGGCATTTAAAAAAACAGCTCAGGCATCCATAGTAGACAATCAGTTCTCCGGGAAGCAAAGGACTTTGGGATTTAATGGGTTGGACCAAAATGTTTGAAATGGTTAATAGTCTAAGTGTAGCCTATACTAGTAATTGTTTCAGAATTTAAATTAAATCTGAATATATTAAAAACTAAGCCAACATTTTGGTGACCACTGTCACTCAGTAACTACTGTCATCTACAGTGATCATTACAGAAGGGCTCAGAGTACCCGTATTTTTAACAGACTAACAGAGTTGTTTCTAGCTTCAAGGACAGAAAAGGTGTTTAAAATTCTGTACACATGGGGTATGACCAGCAGAGTAAGCCAAAAAACTAGGTGGTTAAAAAAAATGCTTTCAGAATAATGCTAGAAACAGAACACTTTTTAAAGGAGCAGAAGTGGCCATCATCTGTGACCACAAAAAGAAATGACTGATCTCAACAGTCAAGTTATTCAGGAATGGCCTTGGATGACCTTTCTAATAATTCAGATACTTTCTTTTCTTCCTTCCTAAGTAATCATACATCCTTCTCTTTAACCTCTGTACTTTTTTTTTTTTTTTCCCACATTCATACAATCAGGAAAGCACATCTGAAATTCAAAGGGCCTTAGAGGTGTCAAGTCTCGGCATTACTGGTTTTATCTTTCCTGAATGTTCTTATCTCTTGCTGCACTTCGGCCAGTATTTTTGCTGCAGGGAGTATGCTGCTACCACACCTTGTCAGGTCCTACCTTGGAGCCAATTTAGGTGATTCTTTTATCCTCAATCCCTTTCCTTTCTCTCACTGCCACAGGATTTTCTGACTCTTCTCCAAACACTCCTCAGTATTTATCTCCTTCATGAAATCTGCTCTTCGCAAACTTGCTTGGTTCTAGTCACCTAAAAAACCCGTAACAACCAGATGGCCTATATGATACTCTGCAGTTATAACTAGGTAATGTATTGACTCATTCACTGGTGTTTTGATGCTACCTTATCTCTCTTTTAAAATATAAACTGTAGTTATGGGAATATATGTCCTATGAAATTTCTTACTGTGTTGATGATGATGATGATGATGATAAAGTGATGGTAATGGTTTTGTTGATAATACCATTGTGTAGTGGAAGGAGAAAGGTAAGAGTTGGCAGTCTTGACTCCATCATTTACCTTTTGTTGGCTGTAGACCCTTGACCTCTTTGAGCTCTGTTTTCGACATCTGAAATGGAATAGATGATTATCTGTTCTGTGTTTTTGCAAATTTATGGGAAATCTATGATGCCCTCTGTGATGGTTTGGTCTGTTTGACCCTTCTAAATCTCATGTTGAAATGTGATCCCCAGTGTTGGAGGTGGGGCCTGGTGGAAGGTGTTTGGGTCATTGGGGTGGATCCCGAATGAATGGCTTGGTGCCATTCTTGCAGGAGTAACTGAATTCTCACTTAGTTCCCATGAGAACTGGTTGTTGAAAAGAGCCTGGCATCTCTTCCTTCCTCTCTTGCTTCCTTCTCTCACCATGTGGTCTTCCACATGCCAGCTCCGCTTCCCCCTCCACCATGAGTGGAATCTTCCTGAAGCCCTCACCAGAAGCAGATGCTGGTGCCATGCTCCTTATACAGCCTGCATGGCTGTGAGTCAAATAAACCTCTTTTCTTTTTGAATTGCCCAGTCTCAGTTACTTCTTTATAATAGTACAAAAATCGACCAAGGTGTCCTTCTCACCTCATTCTGGTTTGGGACCAACTTTTGTATGCTTCCCTAATAGTTTGGGCTCCCAAATCCCATTGTAGAACTGTGTCTAGCATGCTGGAATCACTTGTTTTCTTTTACCTCCATCACTGGCCTGTAATGGCAATGGGAGTAGGGAACCCTCTCTTAGTCATCTTACTAATTAATTAGTCACATTGTAAAGATTAAAAAGAATGATGCAGTAAACAAGTGAATATGGCTCAAATAAGGCAGTACCAGCAGGAATGCTTTGCAAACTTCACACATGTTAGTGTTAATAAACGTGAGTAAGGATGATGCTGAGGCTCATGATTTTAAAAAAGGCATTCAAGCCGGGTGTGGCAGTTCATACTTCGAATCCCAGTGCTTTGGGAGGTTGAGGCAGTAGCACTTCAACCTGCAGTATCACTTCAGGCCAAGAGTTCAAGGCAGACTGAGAAACATAGAGATTCCGCTGTCTTTACAAAAATTTTTTAAAAAATTAGGCATGATAGTATGCACCTGTGGTCCCAGCCACTGGGAGGCTGAGGTGGGAGGATCGCTTGAACCTAAGAGTTTGCAGCTGCGGTGAGCTATGATTGCACCACTGCATTCCAATCTGGGTGACAGAGTGAGACACTGCTGCTAAAAAATAAACAAGTAAATAAAAAAGGCATTTGCTGATGAGTTAAGAAACTTATTCATGTCAAACCTTGGAAAAATCATGCATTCTTAATCTTATTATCCAAATTACAGAAGGAAATAAAATCTTTTCTAGCATAGGTAAGGATCCAGGTTAATGGAAGCATATTGCTTTTAAAATAAGAAGTTAGGTAACTGTAGAGCATTAATATTAATGATAAAATTTCATAAACTTCATATGGGTATAGATAATTCCATGGCTACATTTTAGAGTTTAAGGCAGAAGTAATACATTTTGAAACTTTACTTTGTCTTATGGATTAATAAAAAATATCTTGCAAATTTTATTTAAAAATTAGCTGATTAGTATGTCATCTCCTCATTGGCTTATTAACTCTTTGTGGTTGATAATAAGTGACATTACTGAGTACTGCTGCGAGTAACACTGTGGAGAATCAATAACTTGGTGAAATTACGGTTTCTAAAGTAAAGGTGCTCCTCAGTGTCACCCTGCAATCCTATGTGGGTTCAGAGTCATCTGTCTTTCTCATTCTCCAGTCAGAACCCTAGCTGAGACAGAAAATGACTCTGGCTTCCCTAAGCAAAGGAAAGTTTATTGAAAGTATATTAAGGCCCACAGAATTGTGGGGAGGATGGAGAACCAGTGTGCAAGTGGCAACACCCCAGGTAGCTCTGGAAGCTGGAGGCAGGCCCTGCACATCAGCTGCTGGGATGGATGGCCTTCCAGCCTTCCTCCTTTTCTGGCATTGCTGCCTTCAGAAGCAAAATCGCAGAAGTGATCGTTTGGTACCGGGTCAGGGGGAGAGATGACTTCCACAGAGGGAGAGAGTCATCGGGCATTATCCTCCTCCCAAGGCCACACTCAGTGGGTGAGAGGTAATAATGATGGCAGCTCTTCCGTACAATCTCATGTAATCCTTAACACAACTCTTTGAAGGAGATACTATTGCTATCCCTGTTTACACCTAAGGAGACTGAGGGAGAGAGAGATGACAGACTCTCCTTGAAGGTCACACTATCAGTATACAGTGAGGCTGGATTTGAACCATGGCAATCAGACTCCAGAGTTCTTGTTTTTTATCACTTTAGTATGCTGCCTCTTTAAGAGGACTCTGGGATGCAACTTGGCAGGCGGCTTGATACAGGCAGCTGAAAAACAGCAAATGCCCCTTTACACCATTCTGCCACCTGTCTCCCTTTACCCCAGTTCTGCGTAGAACACATGCCTCATTCTTCACTGGGAAAGTAGAGGCCTTCCACCCAAGCACTCTGTCCACTGCTCTCTTTCACCTACACACATGGCCTCTACAATTTCTATAGCCAAAACAAAATTTTGTATTTTTTCCCTTCAAATCAAATGCCGTCTCCATTCATCCAGCTACCCCAAGCCAGAAAGTGGGGAGTCATTCCTGACTTCTCCTCTCAATCCGCACTCCCAATCAATCATAGGATTTGGTCACTCTTACCTCATAAATATCTCTTGCATTCATCTCTTCTTTTTTACCCCATTGTCACCTTCTTAGGTCAAAACTTAATGACTTACATTTGGATTATTAGCCTCCTAGAGAGTCTCCCTCCCATAGCCCTGAACCCCTCTAACCAATCATCGCTGCAGGAATAAGCTTTCTTTCTTTCTTTTTTTTTTTTTAAATATTTTTATTTTGACACGGAGTCTCACTCTGTCACCCAGGCTGGAGTGCAGCAGTGCGGTCTCGGCTCAACGCAACCTCCATTTCCTGGGTTCAAGCAATTCTCCTGCCTCAGCCTCCCGAGTAGCTGGGATTACAGGCATGCGCCACAATGCCCAGCTATTTTTTTGTGTATGTGTATTTTTAGTAGAGATAAGAGTTTCGCCATGTTGGCCAGGCTCATCTTAAACTCCTGGTCTCAAGCGATCCACCTGCCCCAGCCTCCCAAACTGCTGGAGAGTAAGCTTTCTAACACACAACCTGAAACTGATTTTGCGACTCTCTGGCTTAAAATCCTTCAAAGGTGCTGCTTGTGTTCCAGATAGATTTCAAACTGCTGACCCTCGCCGTTTGATCATTGGCTGCAGGTTCTCCCCTACTTGGCTCCCACCATCCTGACACCCACTTTTCTTTCTAGTTACATAGGACTGTATTAGTCAGCTCAGGCTGCCATAACAATGTACCATAGCCTGGGTGGCTTGAACAACAGACATTTATTTTCTCACAGGAGACTGGAGATCAAGGGTAATTTGGTGACTTTGGTTTTTCCTGGGGCCTCTCCTTGCTTGCAGAGAGTGCCTTTTTGCCATGCCCTCCCATGTCCTTTTCTCTGTGTGTGCACATCCCTGGTATCTGTTTGTCCTGATGAGTTCTTCTTGACATCTGAACTTGGAGGAGGACATAATTCAGTGCATAGCAGGGACCTGTCCAACAGAAGTCCTAGGACTTCTTATACTTTCTTTCTTCCCTTCCCTGACTAGGTAAGTTATATTTCATCCTTTAAAATTCAACTTAAATTTCACTTTTTCTGTAAAACCTTCCCTGTTCCTCTAATTTTATTTAGATGTCATTTCTCTTTTCTTCCCCCACAACACCCTTCCAAAATAGCTTCATACCTCCCTATTTCCAAGCATATAAATATCAGATCCCCTTCATGTCGCTCCCGAAAGACATGAGTTGCCCCAGTAAGGAGGTATAAGAATCAAAGGCCTTTTTCACCAGTAATGGACGACTCACTAGGAATTGTACACAGGGATGCTTTAGTTATAATTACATATAGGGTTGTGTTATAATCACACTACTCCATAATTAATGGTTGTACTTTGGTCTTCCTTGAAAATAGAATAAGTTTGTAGAAAAATTGGCTAATTTCAGAATCATTTGATAAAATATTTTAACAAACACAGAATCCTATACGTGTAACTGGTTAGAGTAAAAAACTAAATTTTTATTTCAAATGGGGGAGACTTCTTGAGAAACAATTTAATAAACCAGTAAAGTACTGACATAATGAGCTATGATTTGCATTGATATCTGAGAGTGAATGGTACAATAGAACATTGTAACTAAGTCTGAATGGTTTCAGAAACATACTCAGTATATACTTTACATTTTTGTTGTAATCATTTTTTTGTGCACAGTCTTTGTAACTAACCAAAGGGGTATATGAAAATCACCTTATAAGCTTTCAAGAGCAATGTGATTCTTATTTCTTTTTATTGCTAATAATTTCACTTTAAAGATGAGGAATTGTTGTGTGGAATAAATGAAAGAACTCTATAGTGCCTTGGTAGCACCAACACTATACCCTTTGAAAGCATATTACATTGGAGATCTCACAGAATAAGTATAAAACCCCAAATTACCCTTTCCATACTGCACAACATTTTGAGTAAAGAAAGTGCGGCCCCAAGTGCCTTGTGGCTCGTGAAATGTTAGGGAGGCCAAAAGAAATTGCTAGAACCAGAACTCATGAATGCCTCAAGGCCTCAGCCTCAGCTGAGATCATTAGATTCAACTACAGCTGAATATGGGAATATAGTTCCTCAGACACTCCTAAGTATTATGTCATCCCAGAAACCTTTAATTTTGGTGAAAGAAGAACAAGTGCTTCCATAGTTGAAAAGATTAAAGTTCTAATGGTTAGTTGTCTGTCCAAATTACATAGTAGTAGAAGACATGAACTATTCCCAGAGTTTGGGTTCTGAAGACTTAGCTCTAACTATTGTAATTTGTTCACTCCGACAAGGAAGCTGAACTTTGATTTTTTTGGTTGCATCACATCCTCACTATGTAATACATTGAGTCAACAGGCCATATTGTGTCCTTTAAAAGAGAAAGTGAAAACAGATCCATTTAACCATTTTCCCAGTAAAATTGTTTGCTCTCTGAAGCTAAAGATGGCAAGGTGGTCACCTTCAGTGAGCACCTCAATCTTGATGGAGGTGTGTGTACTGTGTACAATTCCTAGTGTGTTGTCCATCTAGTAGAGTTAGATTTCAAAATCAACAGCAGTAGCAGAATTGAATAACTGAATATTATAAAGTTAGAAGATAAAGAGTGGACTAAGCAACTAATAAAGTATTTTAGGACACTTTAAAACATCTAGAAATAAATTAGTTTAAACATTCAGCCTGTTACCTATGGCAAAACATTAAAATTCTTGAAATGTTGAGAGTGGACAGGCAGGTGTTTGAGATATCATTCTTTCTATTTCTATATGGTTGAGATATTAAATAAATAAGAAATTAAATACATATCATAAATGCTGGTTGATATTATTATGCTCAGTGTTCCGCCCAGCTGCTTCAGCAGGGTCATGCCCTCTGAAGATTTGTCCACGAATCAGGAATATTCACCCCAACCTGGGGCTTCGATGCGGCTCTGTCTTCCCTTTGCGTGGCTCTGATAGGTACCCTGGAACCACTCCACTGGCTGCTCAGACTCCTGGTATCCCCTGCACTTTCTTCTTATGTTTAACCAGTGATTTCAACTCCTACATCACAATGAAAAGAAACCTTCAAAGGGAAGTCCTTCAAATTCCTGCCACCAAATCTAAAAATGTCTCCACATTTGTCTCATCCCCTCCTCCTTCTGTTTCTTACTGGAGAAATATCCCTCCCTTGTCTCAGATGAATTTCTCCACTTCTGTTCTGGATCCCACCCTCTCTTACCTCCTCTAGTACCATTATCTAATCCAGCAGTCCTCAAATTGAGCTATATATGTTGACACCATACTAGGAACTGAAACAGAAAAATTTTAAAAATATGTTACAATTTTCTGAAAATATCAAGAATAAACCCAATATATGTTAACTAAATTGAATTTTTATTTATTTATTTGTTTATGTTTCTGAGACAGGGTCTTGCTCCATCGCCCAGGCTGGAGTACAGGGATGCTATCATTAGCTCACTGCAATCTTGAACTCCTGGACTCAAGTGATCCTCCTACCCCAGCCTCTTGAGTAGCTGGGACTGCAGGCATGCACCACCATGCTAAGCTAATTTGCAAACATTTTTTGTTGAGACAGGGGTCTTGCTTTGTTGCCAGGCTGGTGTTGAACTTCTGGTTTCAAGTGATCCTCTTGCCCCAGCCTCCCAAAGTGCTGGGACTATAGGTGTGAGTCACCTTATTTTATAAGTCACATTTATTTCATCAATAAAAATAAATGTAATTTTCAAAACATAAACAATTAGTGGAAAGAGAGTATTGTTTTATATTTTTTCAAATCAATTTAAGTCTGATTTAGTAGAAATCACCTGGATTTCTGTGTACAGCCTATTGTGAAATAATTATTTAGTTGAAGTATGAGAAGAGAGTCCTACCTCATACATATATGTAGTTGGAAAAGGGAGGACTCTTTTAACAATCTATTCAGATAATTGTGGATATTTTTCTTTAATACTATACCAAAACTCAACAAGTGGTACTTTCTTAAAGGCTAATTGCAATGTGGAATCTGAAAACACATTAATGAATTTTTCATACCTTGTTACTTTAAAATCCACTAATCTATTTACACTTGGAACTAATTTTTTACTAAGGCATGATTTTTAACAGTATCCATGGTCTTTTGAAAAATATTGGTTCACTGAGTTGTGCAGATCATCCAAATGTTCGCATATTTTATTTTATAACATAAAAATACCATATTCATTAATATGACCAATGACATCAGAGCATTTAAGCATTGAGAGTTGTCAAACTCATGAGGCTGATACAAATTTTCCAAAATTATAATTTTTGCTTAAAAGTTCAAATATTAATATTGGAAACAAATTCCATCAGTTTTTCTTGAGAAGACAGGCTCATTTTGCTTATTTCAAGAAAATATCTTCCAAACATTCAATTTGAATAGCCATGGTTTGTTAGCCATCCTTTGAAGTAAAAATAGTATTTCATGAAGAAAGGGGTTAGTTCAGCACACAACTCTATAGACCCGAAAAAAGCCATCACACTTGGTCTACAGAAGTGCTTTGTATGCACTTTCTGTTTTGTCACATAGAATGTTAAAAAGATATGGACTGTGAATCAAGATTTAGTAAGATTAAAATTTGTGTGCATCACTGAGAACTTTCTTAAATGAAACTGGTGTTGATCTTACTGTGTGTGGTGGTGAAGAGGATAATGGCAGCCATGATGGTGTGATGGCTCTACCTTGATTCATGCCATGGGGCCAGCAGTTTTATCCATTGCTATGGTTTGATTGTGCCCCCCCAAATTCATGTGCTGGAAACTTAATCCCCAATGCAACAGTGTGGAGAAGTGGAGCCTTTAAGAGGTGATTAGGTCATGAGGGCAGAAAATGAATTAATGACAATATCGAGAGTGGGTGAGTTATTGTGGGAGTGGATTCCTGATAAAAGGATGAGTTTGACTCCGTTCCTCTTGCTCTCTCTTGTGTTTTCTTACTCTTCAGTCTTCCTCCATGGGATGATGTAACAAAAGGGCCCTTGGCAGATGGAAGCCCCTTGATCTTGGACTTCCCAGCCTCCAGAACTGTAAGAAAAAAAACTCTCTTCTTTATAAATTACCCAGTCTCAGATGTTCTATTATAGCAGCACAAAATGGACTAATACACCCACCATTGCTTTTGCACTGATAATACAAAAGCCACATGGTGAAAAAGGCAAATGCCATCTTATTATTATTATTATGAAAACAGTTTTGATCTCTCAGCCTCCCTGAAAAGGTTTTTGGGACCTCTAGGGGTATGTAGGCCACCCTTTGAGACCCACTGATCTAATTGATTGTGCCTTTTTTTTTGTATCTTAATTCTCTAATTCATATTGTGTCTGTATCTTTTAAGCAGCTGATGTGTCTCCCAACTTAGAAAAAAACTTTAAAGGTAACTCCAAGTTACTCACCAAAGGCCGTTAAATCTATTTTCCCTTTACAGCCAAATGTCTTTAAAGAATCATCTCCACTTATTGTCTCTGCTTGTCCCATCTTCCGTGCTTTCACACCCGTTCCAATCTCATTTCTGCCCTTATCTGTTTCTGTAAACTGCTCTTTTTAGGTTCCAAGGGCCTTTCCTGCCATGTGACTCAAGGAGACATGCTCCAGTCCTTGCCTTCCTTGACCCTTCTGCAGCATCTGACCCCTCTGACCACTTTGTTCATCACAATCTGTGCCATGAATTCGGCTAAGTGCTTTAAATGAAATAGCTCATTTAATCCTCACAGTAACTTGGTGATATAGCCAGGATTGTTATTCCATCTCATAATTTAGAAAACTGAGAAAACTGCCCAAGTCATACAGGTCACAAGTCAAAGTATAGAGTCTCAAAGTCAGCTCTCCATGACCCCAAATTCAGAGGCCTTAACCACAATATACCCCTTTTTGGAAACATTTAGTTCCCTTTCCCACAGTTCCACTCTCCAGGTTTATTTTCCTTCCTCTCTAGGTCTTTGTATGTGAAAAAAAAAACACTTGTTCCACGTTCTTGCTTTGCTTATAGCAAAAGTCCTGGGAAAGGTTACTAAACTGGCCATGGTGAAGTAATGGGCACACCCAGCCCCTGCCTTTGCCATGCTGGGGAATGGGTGGTTCGTACCCTTTAGCTCTGGAAGGTACCCCTAAGCCTGTACCCAAGGGACTTGCTCAAGCCAAAGAATAATTGGATGTTACTTCATTCAGAATTGATAAATGGTCACTAGGATTTATTATTTTCTTTCTTCTTTTTTTTTCACTGACTCCTACTCATATTTTAAGACTCGACTTAGATACTGCTCTTTCCCAGAAGCCTTTCCTGACTTCCAAATCCGGATTAGCTGTGCCCCTTGGTGCCCTGAGCTTCCTCCCTTGTGGTATTGTCTTACAGTGCATTGAAGTTGGTGGCTTACATTTCTTCATTGAGTTCTAGCTTTGAGATGGTGAGATTGTGTCTGAGTTTCACCTTACACTCCCAGAATCTGGTACAGGGCCTGGAATATGGTTGCCCCTTAATATTTGATGAATAAATAAATATGCTGGGTGTGAGGAACGAATGGGACCTTTCTGAAATATGTATCTGGAAGTGGTTAATGGGGAAAGGTGCTTTCAAGAGTGGTCTAAAGATTTTAGAATTGTTTTCACAGAAATAGTGTTTGAAGTTATTGGAATGAATTAGACACTATGGGAGAAAGAAGAAAAAAAAGTCTCGGGGAATGGGAAAATAAGAGCCTATGAAGGACCCTCAAAAACGCTTGGGTTAGAGTTGAAATTCGTGTGGCTGCAATGCCATGGAAACAAAATGAGGAAAGTTCATAAAATAGGGATACCCTGGGGTCCAACAGTTGCAAACACATTAAAGGGAATAAAAATTTTTTAAATGCCATGTGATTTTGAAACAATTCTGTGGTTTTAGAAAGAACTGTTGCAGTTGAATAAAAGATAAAAATCAGGGAGTGAGGAGAAAGTGGATAGTGAAGAAATTGAGGTTGAAGGTGAAGCATAATATATAGCTCGGTGGTTCTCAACCAGGTATGCACATCAGTTCACCTGCACAGATGTACAAATCACTAACCCTGGCACCATTTGCAGTTTTCTCATTCAGTAGATCTGGAATGGGGCCTGGGATTCTGTAATTTCGAAAAGTATTATGGATGATTGAACCTCTGGTTGAAAAATCTTAATGTACGTCTGTCACTTTATTAGTTTGGCTGGTGCAGTAATGAAGGAAGTAAGGTTAGGGGAAGTGTTATGGGCTGAACTGCATTCCCCTCAAATTTGTATGTTGAAGCCCTAACCCCCAATGTGACTGTATTTACTTTAAATAAATAATGAGGATTAAATGACATCATACAGGTGGGGCCCTAATCCAAAAGGGCTGGTGTCCTTATAAGAATAGGAAGAGACACTGGAGTATTCTCTCTCTCTCTCCCTCTCTCTCTCTCTCTCTTTCTCCACACTGAGAAAGCAGCCATCCACAAGCTAGGAGGAGAGGGCTCACCAGAAATAAATCCTGCCAGTATAAATAGCTGTTGTTGACACCACCCTGTTTTAGTGAGCTTGACAAAAAATAAGGGAGAGGCCTTTATTTCTAGGATACTGGAATCTAGTATCCTAGTTATTTCTAAGATACTGGAATCAAGTTAGAGGGAGAGAATGAGCCAATAGCAGTAGATAGGAAGAAACCAAAATGATTGAATAGAAAGGTACAGCTGAGAAAGCCAGAATCTAGAAAATGTGAGAACTGGGATTACAGAGAAGTCAGCCTTGGAGAACCACATCATAGCATTTCTGTATATTTTTCATTTGATCCTCCTAATGGCTCTGAGATAAGCAGATGAGGAAAATTGATTTCACAGGGGCCAGATTTGCACAGTTGTGAACTGGAAGACCTAGGATGAGGAACGTGTTCGAATTAACTTTTCCTGATGAGCTTTCCTTCCACAGCATTTCCCAAACTGCTTTCGTTTCTGTGCCACCTTCACCATTTCTGCCATATTGAAGTCAGCTCCTTACTATTATTTTTTTTGTGTGTATGTATATGTACACGTGTGTGTGTGTGTGTGTATCAACACACATATTCGACTCAGATTTTTACTTAGCATCAGCCTATGCAACAATACCACAGGTTTGACATGCTAGTTGTATTTTTAAAATGCGTATTAGATTCAATATATATACTTTCAGGAAAATCCATTCCATGCATCACCTAAGGGCATCTTGCATACCATCAGTGGCCCATATGCTGCCTCCATGATGAGGAATGACACTGTTTTTGAGAAAGGAGGAAAGAAAACGAGGATTCAGGAGGAAATGCCTTATATTCAGATGGGGATGAAGATTTGTGTGCGTCTCATTTGAAGGTGGTTAAAGGTGGTTAGCCCCTCAGGCAATACAGATCAAGGAATGTTGGACAGGGCATCACAGAAATCATTAGAGAATTAATTACTTCAGAATAGAGGTTTTACATTTTTCAAGTGGTGACTTGGGCTCTGCTGTCCGTTGGTACGTCCCCTGCAGAGCAGCGAAGGATGAAGGTAGCAGCAGTCCTAGCCTTCGACCTAGGCACTGGGGACCCCTGCCCTGGGTTCCTGTTTGAGGATGCTCTGTTCCTTCCCAGGATACACCACCTTCCTTCTTGGGCACACCCACACTCTCCATAACTGGGACTCCGGAATTCTCTGCTCTCAGAGCCTGGGCATGTCTCTTCTTTTGCATCCCTCTTCCCACCTGAACTACATTGCTCTGTCTCAACCTTAGGTCCCAGTGATAGCCAATAGACAGCTGGTGGCCAATAGTTAGCAGGTGTGTGTGCGTGTGGACCTTGGGCTGAGGTGTCCACACACATATGCTAGGCTCCTTGTGCTGCAGAGTAAAGCCATGGGTGGGAAAAAAAGGGATGCAAATATTAGGAAAGAACTTGATTACCACAGACTCAGAGAACTGAGCAAAAGAGAGAGAAGCAATTCCCAGGGAACAGGAGAGACAGTTCAAAGAGAACATGCCCTGCAAGTTCCATCCTCTGCACATTCTTCCCACTTTGTAGTAGGAATTAGAATTATCCACAGCTGTGCAAATATTGTGAGGAAGACTTTATTTAAAATGGGGGCTGGATGTGGTGGGTCACACCTGTAATCCCAGCACTTTGGAAGCCCAAGGCAGGAGGATCCCTTGAGCTCAGGAGTTCGATACCTCATCTCTACTGGGGAAAAAAAAAAAAAAAAAAAAATTAACTGGGCGTGGTAGTGCATGCCTGTAGTCGCAGCTACTCTGAGGTGGAAGAATCCCTTGAGCCCAGGAGTTTGAGGCTACAATGAGCTATGATGACACCACTCCACTCCAGCCTGGGTGGCAGAGCAAGACCCTGTCTCATAAAAGAAAAACAAATACGTAAATAAATAAATAAATAAATAAAATGAGAACCTTTAGCAAGCAGATCAAGAGACAGAGGGCTGTGTACAGTTAGTACCAAAGACTAGATTCATAGAATCCTCACTGTGACCATTTTGATACAGACTGAATTGGAACAGGACGATGTAGAACACAGGAAGAACAGCAACAGGAGTGGAAACAAGACAGCAAAGAGGCCCTGCATGAGCTGTGCACAGAAATGTTCCCTTACTTGCACTGGGCTAAGATTTTCACCAATTCTTTAGGAAAAAAGGAAATGGAAGTTAGCATTGAAGTGACACCAAGTATTGTTGGTTTTGGTTTCAATAAGATACGTATGTATTGAACAAACTCTGTCTTTCATGTATTAAGGAAGGCACTGGTGTTAATAAAATAGCATGAAAATAAATTCCTGCAGGAATCAGGTGGGAGAGAGACTACAGGTGGAGAAGATTTAACATAGAGACTTGGAGTAATTTGTTTGGAAAATGTGCTATGGAAGGCACATAATATAAATAATAAGGTTTTGGTCAGCTAGCAGTACATTTGAAGCTAGCATGAATTTGTAGGGTGGTCATCAAGATTCTACAGTTTTCCTTAGTAAGGCTCTGCGGTTGGGAGGAGGAGCAAGAAGAATGGGTGGAGGGAACTGGGTCAAGCTTGGCACAGTACTGACTTAAATATTGAAGTGGCTGACCATGCTGCCTGGGCTAATTATCATCATCATAATCACTCACAATTTTTTTTTGAGCTCTTACTATATGCCAGTTTCTGTTCTTAAGTCTTTAAATGGATCATCTCTGGGCTGGGCAGGAGGCATGTGATCATAAGAGAGCCAGCAAGCTGTGTAAGATGGAAAGGCAGGCCAAGTCATTCCAAAGCTTAGTAAAGGTTCTAGAAATTTGTATTCAACTGCTTCAGTGTATACTGAACATGGATGAAGTTCAGTATGAGAAATTCAGCTTTAAAGATTTGACAGTTCCAAAATTAATATTGTTATAATGTCCATACTACCCAAAATGATCTATTGATTTAATGAAATCCTTATCAAAATTTCAATGACATTTTTCCTAGAAATAAAAAAAAAAAAATGGTAAAATTTGCACGGAACTATAGAAAACTGAATAGCCAAAGTAATCTTACGCAAAAAAGAACAAAGCTGGAGGCATCACATTACCTGACTTGATAATATACTACAAAGCTATGGTAATCAAATCAGCATAGCACTGGCATAAAAATAGATGTACAGACTAATGGAACAGAAAGGAGGGCACAGAAAGAAATCCACACATTACGATCCATTGTTTTTTGACAAAGATGCCAAGATGGACACATTGAAGAAGTTGAATACAAATTTCTAGAACATTTACCAAGTGTTGGAATCACTCTGCCTGCTTTACCATATCTCGGGGGGTGTCCACCCCACTGCAATGTGGATCATAATACCCAGTGGGGAGAGGGGGGTGATATTACTCCCCATATGGAAGGGGGTATCCATCCCCCTGTGATGTGGATCATAATACCCAGTGGGGGGGGAGAGGGGAATATTACTTCCCATATGGCGGGGGGTGTCCAGCCTACTGCGATGTGGATTTTAATTACCAGGAGGAGAGACAGGGGTGATATTACTCCCAATATCGCGGGGGGTGTCCACCCTCCTGCGATGTGGATCGTAATACCCAGGGGCAAAGAGGGGGTGGTATTACTCCCCATATCGTGGTGGGTGTCTACCTCCCTGCAATGTGGACCATAATACCCAGTGAGGGAGAGGGGGTGATATTACTCCCCATATCGTGGGGGGTGTCCACCCTCCTTCTATATGGGGAGTAATATCATCCTCTCCCATCCTGGAGAGTAGGAACAATTTCACAGGGTGTGTGTACACAGCCTGCGATGTTGAAAGTAATGTCATCCTCGCCCCCTCTGGATATTAGGAACAATATCACGAAAGGAGTGTACACTTTTTGCGATATTTTGAGTAATATCATCCTGTGATTCCCTGAATATTCGGAGACATATCACAGGGTGGGTGTACACCCACTGTTGTATTGAGAGTAATATCCTTCTGTAGCCCCTGGAAATTATGATCAATATCACAGGGGTGCGCAGTCCTTGCCATAGCAGAAGTAATATGCTCTCCCTCACTAGTTATTAGGAACAATATCACAGGAGGGTGTACACCTTCTGCAGTATTGGGAGTAATATCATCATCTCTTCCTTTAGATATTATATACAATATCACGGGGGGGGGGTGTACACCCCTTGCACTGTTGGAAGTAATATTCTCTCCTCTTCTAGATTTTACGAATAATATCACAAGAGCGGTGTACATCCCTTGTTATATTGGGAGTAATAGCATCTTCTTTCAACCTGGATACTGAGAACAATATTACATGGGGCTGTACATCCCTTCAATATTCGTAGTAACACTGTCTTCTCCCCTCCTGGATATAAGAAACCATATCACAGGCGGGGTATACACCCCTTCTTGTTATGGGAGTAACAACCTGGATATTGTAATAGCATCTTCTTTCAACCTGGATATTGAGAAGTATATCACATGGTGAATGTCCATGCCTTCAATATTGGTAGTAATACTAATTTCTTCCCTCCTGGATATAAGAAACAATATCACAGGTGTGGTGTACACCCCTTGCAATATTAGGAGTAACATCACCTGTCCCCATGTGGTTATAAGGGACAAAATGACAGGGTGGGTGTACGCTTCCTACATTATTGGGAATAATATCATCCACAAAGCCCCTGGATAGCAGGAACCATATGACAGAAGGGTGTACAGCTCCTGCGATATTGGGAGTAATATCAGCCTCTTCCCCGCTGCATATTAGGAACAATATATGGGGGGGCTTTACACCCCTGCGATATTGGGAGTAATATTATTCTCTTTTCCTTGTACATTAGGAACTATATCACAGGGGGGCTGTTCACCTCCTGCGATATTGGGATTAATGTTATCCTCTTGCCCACTGAATATTAGGAACAATATCACAGAAGGGTGTACACCCCCTGCGATAAGGCCAGTAATATCATCGGCTCCTTCCATGAATATTAGGAACAGTTTCACAAGATGTGTACACCCCCTGCGCTATTGAGAGTAATATTATCCTCACTTCCCCTGGATATTAGAAATAATATCATGGGGGGGTGTACACCACCTGCGATATTGAGAGTAATATTATGTTCTACCCCCATGGATATTGAGAACAATATCACAAGGGCGATGTACACCCTCTGCGATACCGGGAGTAATATCATCCTCACTCCCGCTAGATGTTAGGTGGAGTGTACACCCCACCCCCTGCGATACTGGGGGTAATATCATCCTCTTTTAACCTGGATATTAGGAACAATATCACAGGGGCCTGGCATGTACACTTCCTTTGATACTGGGAGTAATATCCTCCTCTCTCCCCGTAAATAGTAGGAAAAATATCAAAGAAAGTGTGTACATCACTTGCGATGTTGAGAGAAATACAATCCTCCCCTCACCTGGATATTAGAAATAATATCAATGGGGGGGTGGTGTACACCACCTGCGATATTGGGAGTAATATTATTTTCTACCCCATGGATATTGAGAACAATATCACAAGGGCAGTGTACACTGTCTGCGATAATGGGAGTAATATCATCCTCCGTCCCACTAGATGTTAGGAACAATACCACAGGCGGATTATACACCATCTGCAACACTGGGAGTAATATCTTCCTTTCCCCGCTGGATATTAGGAGCAATATCTCATGGGAGGTGTACAGCCCATTCCATTTTGGGAGTAATATCAATTTCTTAATTGCTGCAAATAAGAAACAATATAACAGGGGTGGTGTACACAACACACCCTGTGATATTGCCAGTAATATAGACTCCCCCTGCCGTGGGATATTAGGAACAATATCAAAAAGGGGTGTATACAGCGATATTGGGATTAATATCATGCTCTCCCCCGTGGATATTAGGAACAATATCAAAGACAAGGTGTCCACCCCTTGCGATATTGACAGTAATATCATCCTCTCCCTCCCTGGATTTGAAGAACAATACCACAGAGTTGGTGTACACGCACTGCGATGCTGGAAGTAATGTCATCCTCTTCCCCCTGGATATTAAAAACAATATCACAGGGGTGGTGTACACCCCCCGCGATATGGCCAGTAATGTCATCGTCTCCCCCACTGGATATTAGGAACAATATCACTGGGGTGTGTACATCTCCTGCGCTATTGGGAGTAATATCATTCTCTCTTCTTCTGGATATTAGGAATAATATTACAGGTGGGGTGTTCAACTCCTGCGATATTGGCAGTAATATCATCCTCTCCCAACCTGGATATTCAAAACAAAATAACAGGGGGCTGTACACCCCCTGCTATATTGGTAGTAATATCATTCTCTCCCCCACTTGATATTACTAAACAATATCCGAAGAAGGGTGTACACCCTCTGAGATACTGAGAGTATTATCATCCTCTCCCCAACTAAATATGAGGAACAATTTTGGGGGTGTGTGTACACCCACTACGACATTGGGGGTAATAGCCTCTCCCTCCCTGGATATTAGAAACAATATTAAAGGGACTGTGTACACCCCCTGTGATATTGGGAGTAATATCATTCTAATTCCCCCAGGATATTAGGAACAATATTATGGAGGGGGTGTACACCCTCTGCCATATTGTGAGTCCTATCGTTTCTCTTCCCCTGGATGTTAGGAACAATATCACAGGGGGCATGTCCCCTGTGATATTGAAATTAATATCATCCTCTCCCCCACTGAATATTAAAAACAATCTCACAGGGGTGTTGTCCACCCCTGTGATATGGACAGTAATATCATCGTCTCCCCCCCAAATATTAAGAACAGTATCACAAGAGGGGTGCATAACGCCCTGCGATATTGAGAGTAATATCATCCTCTCTACCTTTGGATATTAGGAACAATATCCCAGGAGGAGAGTACAACCTCTTCAATATCTGGAGTAATAACATCCCTTCCTTTCCAGACATCAAGAACAATATCACTGGGTGGCTGTACAGCCATTGCGATATTGGGAGTAATATCCTCTCCCCCTCTCGATATTAGGAACAATATCCCAAGGTGGGTGTACATCCCCTGCGATATTGGGCGTAATATCATCGTCTGCCAACGTGGATATTGGGAGTAATGTCATGGGGGAGGGCGTACACCTTCTTCCATGTTGGAAGTAATATCATCCTCTGCCCCCGGATTGTAGGAAAATTATCGAAAGGGTTTTACCACTTGTGCGATATTGGGAGTAATATCATCCTCTCTCCACCTAGATATTAGGAACTATATCACAGGAGGCTGTACACTTCTTGCGATATTGCGAGTAATATCATCCTCTCCCATCATGGATATTAAGAACAATATCACAGGGGAGGTGTACACCCCCTGTGATATTGACAGTAATATTATGCTCTCCCCTTCTGGATATTAGGAATAATATCACAGGAGGTGTGTACAACCCCTGCGATATTAGGAGTAATGCCATATTTTCCCCCCTGAATATAAGAAACAATATCACAGGAAGATGCACAGCCCCTGAGATATTGGGAGTAATATCATTCTCTCCCACTCTGGACATTCAGAACAATATAACGGGGGTGGGGGAGGCGAGTATACCCCTGCTATGATATTGGGAGTAATATCTTCCTCTCCACCACTGGCTATTAGAAACAATGTAACAGCAGGGGTGTCCACCCCCTGGTATATTGGGAGTAATATCATCCTCTCCGTCCCTGGATATTAGGAACAATATCACTAACGAGTGTACACCTCCTGTGGTACTGAGACTAATACTATCCTCTCACCCCCTGGATATTAGGAACAATATCACAGGGGTGGTGTACACCTCCTGCGAATTTGGGAGAAATATCATCCTCTCCACCTTTGGATATTAGAGACAATATCACAGGAGGGGTCTACACCCCCTGCAATATTGGGAGTAATATCCTCATCTCCCCCCCGGATATTAGGAACAATATCACAGAAGGGATGTACACTTACTGCGATATTTTGAGTAATGTCATCCTCTACCCGCTGGCTACTAGGAACAACACAGGTGGTATACGCCTTCTGTGATATTGGGAGTTATATCATCATCTCCCCCCAATATCAGGAATAATATTTATTGTTAATAATTAAAATTAATGTCCATTATTAACATTAATAAAATGACACTAATTAATATTAATCACTGATATTAGTAATTAAAGTGATCACAATAAAATTAATGTTAATTATTAATATAAATAATAACAATTAATATTAATAATCACTATCAATAATAGCAATAGTAAATAAAATATCAGCAATTAATATTGATTAATAACAAATATTAATATTAACATTAATATTAATACAGTTGTGTTAGAAATCAGTATTAGTTACTATTAATAATTAATATCAATAACACGATTAATAATTAATATCAATAATTAATAGTTACTATTATTAATTAATATTAATAATTAATGATTAATGATTAATAATGATATTATTACTATTATCACTTCTAATACCTCACGGGGTCTACACCCAACTGTGATATTGTTCCTAATAGGGAGGGAGAACATGATATTAGTTTCAACATTGCAGTAGGTGTACACCCACCCTGTGAATATGATTCTAATATCCATGGGTCAGAGCATGGCATTACTCCCAATAGAGCAGGGGATGTACAGCCACCCGGTGATATTGCTCCTAATATTCACAAAAGAAGAGAATGATATTACTCCCAATATCGCAGGGAGCGTACACCTCTTCTGTGATATTGTTCCTAGTATCCGGAGGGGGAGAGAGTGATAATACTTCAAGTATCGCAGGATGTGTACACCCACCCTGTGATATTGTTCCTAATATCCAGGAAGGGAGAGGATGATACTACTCCTCACATAGCAGGAGGTGTACACCCACCCTGGGATATTGTTCCTAATGTCCATGGAGGAGAGAGGCTGATATTACTCCCCATACTGCAGAGGGTGTACATCCACCCTGTGATACTGTTCTTAATATTCAAAGGCCGAGAGGTTGATATAATTCCCAATATCGCAGAAAGTGTACACCCCCGTGTGATATTGCTCCTGATATCCAGAAGGGGAGAAGATGGTATTACTCCCCATATCGCAGGAGGTGTACAGCCACTCTGTGATTTTTTTTAATATGCGGGGCGGAGGGGAGAGGATAATACCATTCTCAATATCGCAGGGAATGTACAACACCCTGTGAGATGTCCTTAATATTCAAAGATGGAGGGGATGATATTACTCTCAATATCACAGAAAGTGTACACCCCCCAGTGATATAGTTCCCATGATCCAGGAGAGAAGAGGAGGATATTACTTTCAATATCACAGAATGTATACACTCACCCAGTGATATTATTCCTAATTTCAAGGTGGGAGAGGATGATAGGACACGTAATATTGCAGAGAGTAAAAACACTCCTGTGATATTGTTCTTAATATCAAGGGTGGGGAGAGGGACGATATTCCTCCCAATACTGCAGAGGGTGTATACCTGTCTGGAAATAGTTCGCAATTTCCAGAGGGGAAGATGATATTACTCACAATATCGTAAACAAGCTGTCAGTCCACCGTGGATCATAATATCCAGAGGGGGAGAAGGGGCTGATATTACTCCCCGCCTCGCGGGGGCTGTCCATCCCCCTGCGAGGTGGATTGTAGTATCCAGGGGGAGAGAGGGGGGTGATATTACTCCCCATATCGTGGGGGGTGCCCACTCCCCTGCAATGTGGAATGTAATATCCAGGGGAGGAGTGCGGGGTGATATTACTCCCCATATTCTCTTATGATCTCATGTCTCCTGCCCAGCCCAGAGATGAGAGTTTCCTTATGTAATGAGGAAAGGACAGTCTCTTCAACAAACAGTGCTGGAATCACTGGGTATCCACATGTGAAAGAATAAAAATGGACCCTCATCTCACAACACACAGAGAAATCAACTCCAAATGGATTAAAGACTTAAATGTATGACCTGAAAATGTAAAACTATAGAAGAAAATATAAGGGGAAACCCTATGATGTTGATCTGGGCAGTGATTTTTTCGATATGACCCCAAAAGCACAGGCAACAAAAGCAAAAGTAAGCAAATAAACAAATGGGATTATATGAAACTAAAAAGCTTCTGCCCAAGCAAGGAAATAATCAACAGAATGAAGAGACAACCTATGGAATGGGAAAAAATATTTGCAAAATCTGGTAAGTGGTCAATATCCAAAATATATAAGGAAATCAAATGACTCAAGAAAACAAATAACCTGGTTTACGCATGGGCAAAGGATCTGAGTAGGTATTTCTTCAAAGAAGACATAGAAATGGTCAATTACTAAGAAAGTAGATTTTAAGTGTTCTTTTTACAGAATAAATGATAAGTATTTGAGATAGGGCTTTGTTAAATAGCTGAATTTGGCCAATGAACAATATGTAAATATATCGAAACATCATGCTGTACACTATAAATATATATAATTTTTACTTGTCATTTAAGGTAAACAAATTTAAAAAAACGAAACAAACAAAAAGATTTGACAATTTCAGAATGAATGACTGAGGTAAAATGTAGCGATCTGATCATCTTGAAAGGTCATTATAGTTGATTGAATTATTTTGGCTGTTGTGGAATATTTTCCATGTGGCCTTGTTTGGAAGCAGAGTTATAAATAAGTCATCCCTTCCTGATTTTAGGGATGTGAAATCAAACTTAGTATTTTAAAATTTTGTTTTGAGTTGGGCTTCCACTGGTAGAAAAATTAATGAGAACTTAATTCCATTATTTAGACTTGAAAAAATAGATTTTTAAACAAAACGATTTGTCTACCTGTGCTGTGGTGGAAAAGTATGGGTGTCTGTGACAGTGTTTCATTTTTCAAGTGAAAAAACTTCAACCCAGACTGGGCTAATTTTTCATGTGGTAATATGGCCATATCAGGGAAGCAATCATTTCCAGATCTTAACTGGCATTTTAATTACTAACTTTTACACTTCACATGTTTAATGGTATCTGGAAAAGGAGACACAGATTTTAGTCTGCTTGGCTTGTTTGTGGGTATAGAACAATCTTAAGTCAGATATCGTGGAAGTCAGTGGGCCGTGTAGACAGGATCTTCTGGGGAGCTGATTGTTCATGCACTGCAAAACTCTCTTTCAATTACTGAAATCAACTTTTTTCCAATGCCTCAAAGCAGGGACGATTCTGAGGCCTTTGAAAGCAATTTTTCATTTTATTTCTTTGCAAACTGAGACATCTCGATGTTTACTATGTAACAGAAGAGCTGATTTAAAGCAGTGTGCTGGTAAGCCTAGCTCTCTCCCTACCCCTCCCTGCCTCTGCCACCCTGGATCCTGTGGCCCTCAGTACTGTTCTGTGCCGTACATTAGAATTCTAGAATGGCATTCTAAATAGAGACAGGTGGCAGAGTAGTAAAAATTGAGTGCATTTGTGATTTAACTGAGAAGATTGTCTCTCCAGTATTCTTTTCCCCAGTAAAGCGATTGTACTGATTCCTTTGTAAATTTGGTTGTTTGGAAAGTTTTAAGGATTGAGCAAATTGCTTTTAAAGAATTTCCATTTTCTACATATGTATGTCACCTACTCAAAATCTTATTTCCCAATTTAAATTATTTTCTAACTAATATGTTATACTTCCCTCAGCAATCCCTCAACTGTAAGAAAAATGCATTTTTTTCTTCTCGTGATAAATAGTAAGTTCATTGCATTTCTTAGAATATAAACATTAATAATTGATAACCTCCACACATCTCCCCAGTCCTCGTGTCTGTATTATTAGATGAATATGGAAAGACTGTATGTGTGTGTGTATGTGTGTATGCGTGTGCGTATGTATCCATAATAAAAGAGAAATCTATTGTGCTAATGAGAGTTTCCAATCAACATGTTTTGCCTTGTGAATGACAGTTTTAAAGTACTTTTGATTATTAAATTTATTGCTATTTAAAATCCATATTTAGGAACCTTGCTATTAATACTAGAACTTTAGTTACAGCCTCAAGTTTGAGTCCCTTCCAAAAAATCTCATCTCCTGGAGCCTGCCAAAGTGTATAAAATACGTTCAGAAAAATACATCTTGGCCAGCCATGGAGTGGAATGGAGAGCGGGTGGGATGTATGACTGAGAGGAGAGGTCCAAGACAGTGCCTTTCCTGGTCACAAGGTCAAGGTTAATATGGCTCACATGGGTGATGCCATTTTCTTCTTGTTCTCATAACATCCAGAAGATGTGCTGGCTGATCAGCAGTTTCGCCGAACTGCTACTTTGGTTCTCAGGGAGTGCTCTAGAATATATTTACATAACTTGAGAAAAATGTCTTGAGCATATACTCTATGGCCAGTACTGTGCCTGAGCCCTCTTAGTGTCTAGATGTGAACTGTAGTTATAGTCTCATGGCTAAAAGTTGTTTTGTATTTCAGTCTCTTCTGCCACCTGGTTTTTATAATGTTTTCCTTTTTGAGAAAATCACAATTGCCTGTATATGTAAATTTATTGTCAAAGATGAGTACTGATCTTTTGACTTTATTTTGGGTCATAGGCTTGCAAAGCTTTACTTAAGACGTCAGTAAGTAAAGGCCCATGACTGATTTGTAGAATCACTGAAATAATAGTAAGATTCTACTTCTCAGAAGATGAAACAGAGTCTTAGAGAAGTTTATTGTTAAATTAGATAGTTGGTTTTTTTTTTTTTTTTTTTTTTTTTTTTGAGATGGTGTCTTGCCCTGTTGCCCAGGCTGGAGTACAGTGGCACAATCTTGGCTCACTACAATCTCCATCTCCCGGGTTCAAGTGATTCTCCTGCCTCAGCCTCCCAAGTAGCTGGGATTACATGCATGCGCCACCACACTGGCTAATTTTCGTATTTTTAGTAGAGATGGGGGTTTCGCCACGTTGGCCAGGCTGGTCTCAAACTCCTGACTTCAGGTGCTCTGCCCGCCTTGTCCTCCCAAAGTGCTGGGATTACAGGCATGAGCCATTGTGCCCAGCCAATAGTTGTGTTTTCAACTTGAATTTTATACTCTAATTTTTGATAAGAATTTTTATTTGGGGTGTATTATGACATTTGAATATCTGACATTTTGTGGGTATGGAGATTGATTTACCAGATTTGCAGAGCAAGTAATAGAGGACAGTTTATTCCTTCTTAGTTTTCACTTGCTCTTCTTCTACATGCATTAGACACTGTTAACTCCACTCCAGATGAGATAGAGCTTCTCTTCTGTCGGAGCATGAATTTGCTAGGAGCCATGAGATAAGTTTTTTCTTAGGTCACACAGTTATTAAGTAAATATTCATTGAGCTTAACTGATGAACAATGAAAGTAAAACCAGACATGATTCCTCCCCAAAAGATGAGCGCATGTGAAACAGTGGGGAACGTATCATCTTTCAGTTTACAAGTGTATGGTGGCACTACAGGATCAAGGTTATGTATTATAGACAGTAAGTAAGGAAGACATATCTGAGCTGATTCTAAGATCAGAATCTGGTGATGTGTTAATTGAACACTTGGCAATTGCTTTCTTAGTTTACCCATTCAGATTACTTATCCTATTGAGGAAATGAAGATAGAAAAGACTGGTGGCTTTATTCTATGTTACACTGATGCTTTGCGTTAAGAGAGCATGGGTTGTATAAAATATTTTAAAACACGGATGGATAATTTTTAGACTAGTTAGGATGGCTACATTAGAGAATCCAAAACAAAGTCTGCCATTATCTTTACAACACACACTGATTTTTGTGTGTACCTTGTCATTATGTAAGCTGCCTCAGGGCTGTGGTAAGTCATGGACAGGGTTAAGGAGAAGGGTGCATGTGGAGAAACTAAATCACATTTGGAGAGGAGATGTAACAAAGGTAGGGTTCAGAGGTTTACTGGTAACAATTCCAAATTTGGAATGAAAAAGTTACTCTTTGTTTAGCATTCAAGTTGGGAGTTTTCCCTGCAAGAGACAGTCAACCACTGACTTCACTCAAAATGTACTTGGAAAGGGAAGAACTTAAACCAGCCACGAACAGGAGAAGAATGCCAGGTTTTCTGGAAACATCGCCAAAACCCAACAATTTCTCAGAATTTTCAGAGGCGCCAGGGGGGTGTTTGCATTTCAATGGAAAAAGTTCTGAAAGCTCTGGAAACTATTCTCAGTTTTACTTTCTCATTGAAAGGCAAAAACCATGGCTGTAAATAAGAGACAGAAGCACTTGCTATGCCTTTGTTAAGAGTTAAGAAAAGGGACCTCTGGAAAATTTGAATTGTCCAATCCTTTGCCACAGAGCCAAGACAAAGTGATTCAAGTCATAATGGCAAATAGAAAATAAAAGTACTGTTAGCTTTAAGAGAAAAGTACTCAATGTCTGGAGCCACTTTCCACCAGCCTGGGTTTTAAAAGAAAGAACTTTCTAGATGTAAAGAGACAGTTGCAGCTATATTGTAATAACATAATGATAGCTCTCATAAGTACTTACTTGTCATAAGTATTTAAACTTTTTACACACTACAAATACCTTGTTAGGTTGCTAAGGGGTTACAGTACTTATGAGAAACAATCTTTGAGAAGAAGAATACTATTTCCGGCTAAGGTTTAGAAGAATTTTAAGTAGATCTATAGTAACAGTCAAAAATAGAAAATATGCAGTATAGCAAACAAAATTATTTTTGGTCTAATTCTACCACATATAACTTGAAGGCAACACTGTCTAATAGAAATACACTGTGAATCACATATGTAATTAAAATTTTCTACTTGCTACATTTAAAAAGTTAAGACAAACAGGTAAAATTAATTTTAATGCTGTATCTTGTTTAATCAATATGTCTCAAATATTATCATTTCAATATATAATCAATATAAAAAATTAGAAGTGAAATACTTTACTCTTAATCTTACTGTATGACATTTATAATTTATGCTTACAACATCTCTCCATTTGGATGCTAAGTTTTCATTGGAAATACTTGATTTGTATTCAGATGTCATAAAATTTATGGTTGAAAAAGTAGATATATAAACATACTTAAAATTTTTCTAATAAATTGAAATGAGTAGCAAGTTTTAGTTTTAAACTCATTCAAATTAATAAAATTGAAAATTCGGTTTCTCAGTTGCGCTAGCCCCATTTCAGGTACTCAGCAGCCACATGTGGCTAAATAGAACTGTATCAAACAGCGCAGCTCTAAGAGGTTGCTAAATTCATCTTTTATTATGCTGTAATTGTGCTGTTTCAAATATTAGCTAACCAGATGAGCTTGTGAAAGTGACTAATGCCCCTTTATTATGTGAAGATATTTTTGGGGGAATACAAATTGTTCTGTGAACTTCGACCTACCCTTTGCAATAGAGGCCATTTCTCCATTTACTGTTAAGTGGGCATATCTTGCTAGAACTCTTCAAAAACCCTGAGCAAGCTTTCCATATGGGAAGCTGCGAGTCACTTGGTGGTGGGGTTTTGGGAGAGGAAGATGAGGAGGTGAAGTAGAGTCAGCAGAAAGAGGATCATTTTTCAACCAGGATCAGAAATGTGAACAGTAATTTTCAGGAAATAGCCACCTATTTTCTTATTATTAAAATAATGATTACTATAAAAATGAATAACATTCAGATAAGCCTGAAAATATAATAGAAACCATGCATAATTCCATTACCCAGAGATAACCACTGGTAACACTGAACACATTTCTTTTTAGTTTTCTTTTTAGTCTTATAATTTATTCAAATTAATGACTACTTTCTATAGTGGTTTCTATTGCTTCACAGGTTCCTGGGAATCTCTGAGACATTTTCAGGGGGTCCATGAGATCAAAACTATTTTCAAAAAAGGACTGAGAAGTTATTTCCCCTTTTTACTGTGTGACACTTGTACTGATGATGCGAAAGTGATGTAGACAAAACTGCTGGCTCCTTAGCACTAATGAAGGTGGTAACACTGAATTCTGCTAGAAGTCATTGCATTCTTAAACACCACATACTTAGAGTAAACACACACACATACACACAGACACCCTAAACCCCAAAAGACAAAAAAAGTCAAGACAAAAATAACCTCCTAGTTTCACTTAAGAACATCCTTGGTAAAGCAACACAATTACGAATTATATTAAATCTTAACTTTTGATTACTCATCTTTTTTTATAGTCTGTGTGGCAAGTGAAGTACAAATGAAGTACTCCTGATTCATACTGAAGCATGATGGTTGTTTCAGGAAAGACACCTATGCAATTATTTGAGTTGTGAGCTGAACTAGCAGCGTTTTTTTCCCCCCTAGGAATATGATTTTTACTTAAAAGAACAATACTAGTAAGCAAACATACTGATTATTCAGACTTGCATATTTGGTGGATATTCTCTCAATGATGTGGCCTGTCATTTCAAAGATAACAACTGAAAATATTTGTTGCTAATAGTAAAATTTGAGCTTTCAACCAAAATTTAGAAGCATGAAATACTTGTATTTACCTCCATGAACTTGATGACTTCCCAATAATTAAAGACTTTTTTAAAAAATGAGATTTATGATGTTGGTAACTGATGTGATTTTTTGATGTTATATAAAATATGCCAACATTTGGAAAATCTACATAACTCAGAAAAACTAATATTCTGCCAAGCGATAAATGCACTGTGTTCAAAATCATGCATGAATAAAAGATACTTTCAGAGTGTGAGATAGATGGACTTCAATGTAATAGCATAAACATTCAGTTAAATGGTTTCAAATTGCATATTGTATCTAGCATTTAAGAAACATTGCTTTTTGAGTTTTGGTGTAGCATTAAAGAAGAATATTCACAATTAGCTCAAAAGGCTATTAAAATACTTCTTTTTCCAGCTCCAAGCTGTGTGAGAGTAGATTTGTGCCCCCATACTTTAATCAAAACAACATATCACAACGGATTGTATAAACAGATACGAAGAGAATCCAGTTGTCTTCCATTAAGTCAAACATTAGATTTGCAAAAATATAAACAATAACTCTTTTCTTACTCGTTTTTTGTGGGTTAAAATATTATTTCACAAAAATATATAATTTATGTTAATTTAGTTGATTTATTATTTTTGGTATGTTGATAAATATTTTAAATTTTTCTGTTTTAATTTCTAATATGGTAAGTTTTAATAGATACAATACATATAAGCAAATATCTCACAGTAGTTAAAATACTAGAAATTATTGAGGCTCTCAATAATGTTCAAAAGTTGTGAAGAGGTTCTGAGATAAAAAAAAGTTAGAGAACCACTGCTACAATAGGTCCAATCTTAGGTGCCTACCCCCATCCCCAACTCAGGCTAACTACAAACAGCAGACATAAACAGAAATGCAAGAATCTTACTGTGTTTCAAAAACATTATCTCAGTACATGCACATATTTTAAAACGTATTTACAACATTTAAAACTGAAATCCTACTATATATACTCACTTGTAATCTGCCTTGTCCCATTCATCATGAACACTTTTTTTTTTTTCCCACAATTTTAAGTTCAGGGGTACGTGTGCAGGATGTGCAGGTTTGTTACATAGGTAAATGTGGACTATGGTGGTTTGCTGCACAGGCCATCCCATCGCCTGGGTATTAAGCCAAGCATCCATTAGCTATTCTTCCTGATGCTCACCCTCTTCCCACCCCCAACCCTCTGAGAGGCCCCATTGTGTGTTGTTCCCTGCCATGTGTCCATGTGTTCTCATCATTCAGTTCCCACTTGTAAGTGAGAATATGTGGTATTTGATTTTCTGTTCCTGCGTTAGTTTGCTGAGGATAATGGCCTCCAGCTCCATTCACGTCCCTGCAAAGGACATGATCTCATTCCTTTTTATGGCTGCGTAGTTTTTTATGGTGTATATGTACCATATTTTCTTTATCCAGTCTATCATTGGTGGGCATTTAGGTTGATTCCATGTCTTTGCAATTGTGCTGAAATTAACATACACGTGTATGTATGTTTATAATAGAACGATTTATATTCTTTTGGGTATATACCCAATAATGGGATTGCTGGGTAAAATGGTATTTCTGCCTCTAGGTCTTTGAGGAATTGCCACATTGTCTTCCATAATGGTTAAACTAATTTACACTCCCACTGGCAGTGTAAAAGAGATGAAAACTTTCTAATGTCATGAAATATTCCTCTCAAGTTGGATTTGTGGCGGTTGTATTGTATTCTACTAGTCATATGCCACTCAGTTCATTTATTGTGTCTCCTGCCATCAGCAAGGTTTAGGCAGGAAAATGATGTTTATGTTTTAAGGAAGTACTCTAATAACAAGAGAGAGAATTGGGGGAAGCTGTTAGAAGTCTCTTGAGGAGGACCAATTAGGTAGACACAGTGATGGCCTGAGAAAAAGCAGTGACCTTGGGATTGTGGGGGTGAGAGTACGTTAAGGTGGACAAGTGAGTGAGAGGGAAGAGAGAGGTGTGTGCTCTATTATGCGTTTTTCTAGCATACAGATCAAAGGCCTTTGGTAAATCCAAGTGGCAATGTTCAGTGCATTTTCCATTCTTTCAAAGCAGTGCATGTTTCATTCTTTTTAATTTTGAAATACTCAGTATTTTACTAACTGTTTACCATACAATGTAGAGTTTACATGTAAATGTCTTCATTTGTATTTACACATGGCTTCTTTCCACAAAGGATTTGAAGGTAACTACAATCACAACAAAAATGGTAATATAATAGAAATAATAATTAATAATAATAACTACAGTAGATAACCAGATTGGCAACACAGCCTTATCCTGAATTTTCAAATCTTATAGCTGTCATCCAGAAAAAGAAATCTATAAAACGCTGGCTTATATTTTGTAATTTTTAATGTAAAGATAATTATAGCTATTTCAGATTTCTAGTGCCAAAAAGTTATTATCTTAATTTTCAAAATAAAGATTTTATAAAATTTGTACCTGTTATGTCACTGGTAATGTCAGCAACAGATAGGTCAGGACAGGCATTTCAGTTACTTGTAATAAAATATTTTCAAAATGATTCTCAATGACAATAATTGAATAATCTAAAACTAATTTTAATTTTAAACCTTTATTTGCAAGAAAAGAATATCAGATTTAAAATATTTAAAAATGTATTTTTACTTTTAGAAGTATAGTTCTTGTCTATGTAATTTGAAATAAGACTGAATCATTGGTAGCAATCTTTAGTTTACTATAAAAGTTAATTACTCAAAAGGTCAACTTATAAATTTATTGTTTCATTTATGCATGTATTTATTCATCATTAGAATGTTCAATGATTTAATTCCTAAGTTATATTTCAGATTCTGGTCTAAATGTTCACTGTCTGGAAGTAATAATGTCTTTCTTTCATTCATTTATTCACTTAAATCATTCATTTATTCATGTAACTATCACCACTATGGCTTTAAACAAATAGTTATCTTTTAGGCCAATTAAGAAGAAGAAAAGAAGATTTTATTTTATTTTTCTTTTTCTCCAGTGTTCTCCCTTTGTTTATGAATATCTGTGTTTCTGTTTATAGCATTTTCCTTCTGCTGGAAGAAATTCTTTTAATATTTCTTGCAGGACAAATTTACTGGTGATTAATTCCTTGGCTTTGTTTGTTTGAGGAAATCATCTTCTTTCACTTTTGGAGAATAATTTCGCTGGATATAAAATTCTAGATTAAAAAAATCATTTTAAATATTTCACTCCATCTGCTTGCTCACATGGTTTCTAATAAGTCCACTATAATCCACTTCTCTGATCCTCTATAGGTTAGGTGTTTTTTGTTTTCCTTCTTTGACTTCTTTCAAGATTTTGTCTTTGTCTTTGGTTTTCTGCAGTTTATGTATGATATCATATGCCTAAGTGTAGCTTTTTGTTGTTTTTGTTGCTTTGTTTTGGTATTTATATTCCTTGATGTTCTCTGAACACCTTGGATCTGTGAATTAGTGTCTGTCATTAATTTTGGAAGGTTCTTGGTTACTATTTCTTTATATATTTCTTCTGCCACATTCTCTGTTTCTTCTCCTTCTGATATTTTGATTACACGTATTTTGTATTTTATACTTTTTTTTTTTGAGATGGAGTCTTGCTCTGTCGCCCAGGCTAGAGTGCAGTGGCATGATCTTGGCTCACTGCAACCTCTGCCTCTCAGGTTCATGCCATTCTCCTGCCTCAGTCTCCCAAATAGCTGGGACTACAGGTGCCTGCCACCACGCCTGGCTAATTTTTTGTATTTTCAGTAGAGACTGGGTTTCCCTGTGTTAGCCAAGATGGTCTTGATCTCCTGACCTTGTGATCCGACCACCTCGATCTCCCAAAGTGCTGGGATTACAGGCATGAGCCACTGCACCTGGCCTTTAAAAATTGTCCCACAGTTCTTGGGTGTTATTGTGTTCTGTTTTTTTTTTTTTTAAATTTTATTTTAATTTTTTGCATTTTAGTTTGAGAAATTTCTCTTGGTCTATCTCAAGCTCACCGATTCTTTCCTTGGCCACGTTGAATCTCCTGATGAATGCGTCAAAGACATTGTTCATTTCTGTAACAGAGTTTTTTATCTCTAGCATTTTAAGAAAGTTCTTTCTTCGAGATTCCATCTCTCTGCTTACATTATCCATTATGTTTTTGCATGTTGTCTACTTTTCCCATTAGAACCTTTAACATATCAATCATAATTATTTGAAGTTTCCTGTCTGATAACTCCAACATCTGTGTCATATCAGAGTCTGATTCTGATGATTGCTTTTTACAGACTATATTTTTTTCTCTTTTGGCATGCCTTGCAATTTTGTTGTTGTTGTTGAAAGCCAAGTATATTGTATCAGGCAACAGAAATTGAGGTAAATAGGCCTTTAGTTTATCTCACTAGGAATTGGGCTGAGTTTGATGTTTGCTGTATGTATAGGTGCCAGAGTCTTCAAATTCCTCTAGTACACTTGCTTTTGTCTCCTCTCTTAACTTTGGTCTTCTCTAAATAATCCTCCTCAGAGAGAATCTGTGTCCTACAACTCTTTCAGGTGTTATTCACTGTTATTATACTAGTGTGGTGGTGAGGTATGAAAGGAGAAGCATTTTATAGTTAAATCTGAGTTTTTAAAATTGGCCTGTATTTTGGGGTTGTGACCCTCACAAGAATATTTTCCATTGATATAGCTTCCCTTCCACCTCATCTGTCCTTTACTCCCTTCCCTGGCTGCAGCATTTCCTATCTTGAAATTCTGGTCCCTATTGACCATTTCCCTCCCCCTTCCCCCAACTTTTAGGTGACCATTTCCCTCTCCCTACCCCCAACTCTTAGGTGGGACAGGAGGTCTAGATGGGACTGGAGTGGGAGGAATGCACTTCCTCTGTAACAATAAGGGTTCAGCAAAGTGTTTCCCCTTCAAGGTAGGCCTTTATTATGGAGAAATCTCTTGCTGTAGTTCATAATGATAACTCTTCTCATGCTAGAGCCATAAGGTTATCTTTGCCATGAAAACTCGATGAGGCTCCTGGAGGTAAAGCCCACAAAAGTGTGGGGCTTCCCTAAGATTGTGGCCCCCAAGGACTTTGTCACTTTCATGCTAGTCCACACTTAGCCTCCAGCATTTGTCAAACTGCCATCTCAGTGTCCCTGCCAGTTTGCAGCCTGAGCAGCTTCTGTTCCAGGTAAGCAGAGGTGACAATCTGCATGTGACTGGCTCTCTAGATTTCAGGGCTGCAGTTTTCTCTTAACCCCAGGTCCAAGGAAGTTGTTTCAGTTTGTCCAGCTTATTTTTGTTGTTGTTGTAAGGTTGAGAGTGACTTTTTGTTGTTGTAAGGCTGAGGTTTCAAGCTCTTTACACGTTGGAGCTGAAATCAGAAATACGGTCTATTTTTGTGAAAAAGATACATTCTGCAATTGTATGGTGCAATGTTTCTATAAACATTACTTTGGTCAAGATGGTTGATAATGTTATTCAGATCATCTCTGTTTTCAGTGACTTTGTTTGGACTCAATGTTCTGACAATTGCTGAGAGAGGAGTGTTAAGCAATTTCAAAATCAAATATAATTGTGGAATTATCTATTGCTATTTTTAGTTATGTCAGTTTTTGCTTCAAGTCCTGCCACTTGCTGGTTCTTTTACATGAAATAGGCCACTTTATTTCTTGAAACTCAGTTTCCTCATTTGAAAAATGTGAATAATAATATCTACTTCCTGATATTATAGATGTGCTTAATTTCATTTTATTGAAATAATTTTATTTGAAAGCCTTTGACAAACTGTAATTCCATGAAAGTATAAGGCATTATTGTAAAGAAAACAGATCCTTGAGGGTTATCTCAATGATTCACATAATGTTTTTTTCAACAGCACAGATATATGTGTAACCTTTCCCCAATTCCCTCTAGCTAAGAGTGCAGACCTCTTATTTAAAACTATCCCATCCTGACTGGGCAGTGGCCTATGTCTGTACTCCCAGCACTTTGGGAGGCCGAGATGGGTGGATCACGAGGTCAGGAGATCGAGACCATCCTGGCTAACACGGTGAAACCCCATCTCTACTAAAAATACAAAAAAAAATTAGCGGGGCGTGGTGGTGGGCGCCTGTAGTCCCAGCTACTCAGGAGGCTGAACCAGGAGAATGGTGTGAACCCGGGAGGCAGAGCTTGCAGTGAGCTGAGATCGCACCACTGCACTCCAGCCTGGGCGACAGAAGGAGACCCCATCTCAAAAACAAAAAACAAAAACCAAAAAACTATCCCATCCTGTAAAATGCAACTGTATGTTAATTCAAACACCCACCTTCTCTAGCTCAGGTCACAAAACAAAAACAAGATCCCATCACCGGGCAGACTGGTGTCAGTGAGATTTATAGTGCCCAACTTTTGTTGAGCATTCCATATACCAGTCAACCTACCTTGGTGCTTTCTTCTCTTTTTACTTAATCGCTATTCCAAAACTTGAAGTACGTTCTTTCTTAGTCTCTGCGTTGTATTTCTTTCCATTCAGTTGTGTAAAAGTTTTCATTTCTTCAGTTTTCTGCAGCATAATTTAGTTGCTTATCTACCAATCCTGAGAAAACTCACTCATTCAGGGTTTTCTCAGCATTTCATAGATCATAGATCACCTCTGCCAATCATAGGGGCCATTCTTTCCCACTTTCCTTTCCAAGGTGACCTGTAACTTCTGGGCAGCTTACATTGCCTCATGACCTCTGGATGAAAGTGCCTACTTCAGGGTCTTCCTCTGTCCTGTGTTGCCACCTCTGAGCTGTCCATAGGTCCACCGTGATTTCTGGTTGCTGATACCTGTCATCGTTCTGGCATCTTTGCAATGACTGTGAACACATCTTAGTGTCTCTGGTCACTGGTCCATATGTTTCAAGTCATCTTTACCCCTGAGGGCTCCTTAGGTCCATTGTCTGCTCTCTGCGGCTCAGGGGGGCAGACAGCACAGAGTCTCTGTGGTGGCTTGTCTACCATTCCCTGGAGACTGAGAGCTGTCTTGGGCTCTATTTGCCAGGTTTGCATGCCTACCTACCATTGTGGCTCCTTTGTAACTCCCACAAATACTTAATAATTGTTCAAAAATGTATATAGATAAAGGGAGGCATTATTGCTATTAAAACTGCTTGCCAACTTCATGGGGATAGCACGAGGCTTAGTCATTTGGACTGCTTGCTCATAAAAGACTTCCCTTGGGATTACAGAATACCATAAAGAAATGTTTTCTTTTAGCCACATTTAAAATTTCTCTATAGTAAAGCAAACCACAGATAGAAGAGTCACCTGTTTTAAGGTTTCATCATTGCAAAATCTCTTGCTATTGGCCTTTCTTTACTTTTCAGAGCTGAGAAGGAATTGAGGCATAACTAAATCCTCCTTCGTGATTTTTCATAGAAGAAAACTGAGGTTCAGTGGGGGAAGCGAATTGTAAAAAATGACACATAAGTTAGATGGGACCAGGTGTGTCAACTCCCAGTGTGGAGTTCAGTTTTTGTTTTTTTTTTTTTTTTGAGACAGAGTCTTGCTCTGTCACCCAGGCTGGAGTGCAGTGGCACAATCTCAGTTCACTGCAAGCTCTGCCTCCTGGGTTCAAGCAGTTCTCATGCCTCAGCCACACAAGAAGCTTGGATTACAGGTATGTGCCACCATGCCCAGCTAATTTTTGTATTTTTAGTAGAGATGGGTTTTTGCCATCTTGGCCAGGCTGGTCTTGAACTCCCGGCCTCCAGCAATCTACCCAACTTGGGCCTCCCAAAGTGCTAGGATTATAGGCCTGAGCTACCATGCCTGGCCATCAGGAGCTCTTTTGAATTCACTCATTTCTTTTCTTTATAAATTACACAGTCTGTAGTATTATGTTATAGCAATACAAAATGAACTAAGACAGTCACCATCATACCCAAGATTCAAGGAGCCATCCCAACCAACTATTAAGATTTGCTCCAGAAGCTCTTGCCAGAACTTGAGTCCCAGGCATGATAAGTATCAACATGTCAATAAATTGTGCCCTATCATACATTAATATTTTGCCTTGTCTCCATTTATACAACACCTTCACATTTTATTTTCACATGCATTGCCCTAATTTCTACTGATTTATATAGTTGATGTCCTACAATGCTTTTAGCAAGCAAACTATTTTATTTCAGAACTCCCCATCTTGGGCTTATCCTGGTTATCAACCTGGAGGTAATGAGGGAGGATATTGAGGAAAGAAAACATTGTTTTATGAAGTGCCTGCCTCAGATATGTTTTTGTGTGATCTCCATGGAAGGTGAAATTGCTTTTCTCTAGCAAGAGGAATAGCACTGCTTTCCCCAGGCTGGATATTCAAAGTTCTCAGACTCTGTTATCTAAAGGACTCCCATCCCAGGCTTCAGTGTCCCATTTTCTTCTGCTCACTGCCTTGACACAGAGGTCACTGCCTTGACCTTGACACAGAGGATCCATGGAGGCTGTGCACTCAGCTCTGCCACGCTACAATCTGATCCTGGGCCTGATTTTCCAGCACAATCCACCCTGCTGCTTCAGGAGTTGAGAGTCTACTTGACAGCTATAAAAAAGGCTCTGGCTTTAACAATGTACCTTGTGTTATCAATAGGCCACTCTGAGCCTATCATTTGCTTCCTTCAATGTTTCAAATACAGTTAAAGAAAGCCAGCCCACTCCACAATCCTTACAGTTATCAAAGTCCAGATTCTGCATATTCCAATGACTCACCTTCCACTTGAACCTCATCCCAACTAGCCACAGGTGGTAACCGCAGCTTTTGTAGCTGGGATGCCACTCCTTGCTAGGGATTCCCATAACTTCACTCTTGTCTCCAAATGTTGTAGCCCAGTCTACTGATTTGAAGAGTGTCCTCTTCCCCCTGGCAAATTCATGACTACCTGGAACCTCAGAAGTCACCCTTATTTGCGAGTAGGGTCTTTGTAGATGTAATTAGTTAAGATTAGGTCGTACTAGATGACAATCAGTTCTAAATCCAACAACTGGTATCCTTATAAGAAGGCCACATACAGAAGCACAGAGCTAAACAGGGAAGAACACCATGTGATAACAGGTAGAGCTTGGAGGGATGCAGCTACAATCCAAGGAACACCAAGGATTGCCAGCAACTACATAAACTAGAAAATAAGCATGAAACAGATTCTTCCTCAGAGCCCCCGGAAGGAATCAACCTAGAGACAGCTTGGTTTTAGATTCCTGGCCTCCTGAACTGTGAGAGAATAAATTTCTATTGTTTTAAGCCACTTAGTTTGTGGTACTTTGTTACGCCAGCCCTAGGAAACAAATACAACCAGGTTCCCAACAAAGCAGAATTTGAGGCAGAGATCTTACATGTGGTTACTCCTATGTGCTATTACACCTTACGTGCTAATATTTCTGTATTAAGAAATCAGTAGAGAGGGTCAGGGCAGTGATCAGGGAAGAGACATTGGCCAATGTGAGGATGCAATATCTAGTTGGTTGCTTTAAATTACAGAACCATTAGAAGAAAGAACATTAACAATGTTTTTATACTGTCTATTGAAGACAGAAAGGAGAAATAATATATCCACATGGTCACATTTCCCTTAGATTAAAAGTTTACCCATGGGACATTAACTCACCTCCACTTAAAAGGTATACATTCATTGACACTGTTTTCATCAGGGATGTCTGAACTATGGTAATCTGTGTGGGAGCATCATTCAGAGAAGAGAGAGGAGAAAAATGCACCAGTAGCTCCCTTTCTTGAGCTCCAATCTCCTGCCATAGTCTTTCATTGTCTAAACCCAACTAGAAGCCAGCTGCATCAGGGGACTTGGAAATAGAGCCTACAAGTGTCCTCTGCTGCAAAGAAAGGAGAGGAAATGGCTCTCAGAGCCAGCCGGCCAGGAACAGACACAGCAGGCATGGTGGTATGAGGAAAAGTGCACGGTGGTGACTTCTGAGAATCTGTATTCTGAGAATCTGGCTGCCTCCAATTCAGTCTTCTGCTCGGTATGCTGTGCTGTCTCTGCCTTTGTGGCTGACTGGGCAGAGGGACCAACTGCCTGGCAGTCTGTATTAGTCCGTTCTCACGCTGCTAATAAAGACATACTTGAGACTGGATAATTTATAAAAGAAAGAGGCTTAATTGACTCACAGTCCAGCATGGTTGGGGAGGCCTCAGGAAACTTACAATTACGGCAGAAGGGGAAGCAAATATGTCCATCTTCACATGGCGGCAACAAGGAGAAGTGCAGAGTGAAGGATGGGGGCGAAGCTTTCTACAAAACCATCAGATTTCATGAGAACTCACTTACTGTCACAAGATCAGCATGGAGATAACCGCCCCCATGATTCAGTTACCTTCCATCAGATTCCCCCTACAACATGTGAGGATTATGGGAACTACAATTCAACATGAGATTTGAGTGGGGACACAGCCAAACCATATCATTCCACCCCTGACCCCTCCTAAATCTCATGTCCTCACATTTCAAAACACAATCATGGCCTTCCAACAGTCCCCCAAAGTCTTAATACATTCCAGCATTAACTCCAAAGTCCAAGTCCAAAGTCTTATCTGTGACAAGGCAAGTTCCTTCCACTTACGAGCCTGTTAAATCAAAATCAAGTTAGTGACTTCCTATATAAAATGAAGGTACAGGGATTGAGTAAATACATCCATTCCAAATGAGAGAAATTGGCCAAAACAAAGGGACACAGACCCCATGCAAGTCCAAAATCCAATATGGCAGTCATTAAACCTTAAAGTTCCAAAATGATCTCCTTTGACTCCTTGTCTTACATCCATGTCATGCTGATGCAAGAGTTAGGCTCCAGTGGCCTTGGGCAGCTCCACCATTGTGGCTTTGCAGGGTACAGCTCCTCTCTTAGCTGCTTTCATCGGCTGACTTTGAGTGTCTGTGGCTTTTCCAAGTGCATGGTGCAAGCTGTCAGTGGATCTATCATTCTGGGGTCTGCATGATGGTGGCCATCTTCTCACAGCTCCACCAGGCAGTGCCCCAGTGGGGACTCTGTGTAAGGGATCCAACCCCACATTTCCCTTTCACACTGCCCTAGCAGATATTCTCCCTGAGGAGTCTGCCACTACAGCAAACTTCTGCCTGGACATCCAGGCATTTCCATACATCCTCTGAAATCTAGGCGTAGGTCCCCAAACCTCAATTCTTGATTTGTGTGCACCCACAGGCTCAATACCATGTGGAAGCTGCCAAGGCTTTGGGCTTGCACCCTCTGAAATGACAGCCTGAGCTCTATGTTGGCCCCTTTTAGCCACGGCTGGAGCTGAAGCAGCTGGGACACAGGGCATCATGTCCTGAGGCTGCATAGAGCCGGGGGGTCCTGGGGTCAACCCAGGAAACCATTTTTCCCCCCTAGGACTCCAGGCCTGTAATGGGAGGGGCTGCCATGAAGGTCTCTGACAGGCCCTGGATACATTTTTTTCCCATTTCTTGGTGATTAACATTTGGTTCCTTGTTACTTATGCAAATTTCTGCAGGTGGCTTGAATTCCTCCCCAGAAAATGGGGTTTTCTCTTCTGTCACATTGTCAAGCTGCAAATTTTCCAAACTTTTCTGCTTTGCTTCCTCTTGTACACTTTGCTGCTTAGAAATTTCTTCCATGATATACCCTAAATCATCTCTCAAGTTCAAAGTTCCACAGATCTCCAGGTCAGGGCCAAAATGCCACCAGTCTTTTTGCATGGCAAGAATGACCTATACTCCAGTTTCCAATGAATTCCTCATCTCCATCTGAGACTACCTGAGTCTGGACTTTGTTGTCCATATTGCTATCAGCATTTTGGTCAAAGCCATTCAACAAGTCTCTAGGAAGTTCCAAAGTTTCCCACATCTTCCTGTCTTCTGAGCCCTCTAAGTCTCCAGGAAGTTCCAAACTTTCTCACATTTTCCTGTCTTCTTCTGAATCCTCTAAACTGTTCCAGTCTCTGACTGTTACCCAGTTCCAAAGTTGCTTCCACATTTTTGGGTATCTTTACAGCAGCACCTTACTCTACCAGTACAAATTTACTGTATTAGGCCATTTTCACGCTGCTAATAAAGACATACTTGAGACTGGGTAATTTATAACAGAAAGAGGTTTAATTGACTCACAGTTCAGCATGGCTGGGGAGGCCTCCGGAAACTTACAATTATGGCAGAAAGGGAAGCAAACATGTCCTTCTTCATATGGTGGCAGCGAGGAGAAGTGCATGGTAAAGGGAGAGAAAAGCCCGTTATGAAACCATCAAATCTTGTTAGAAATCATGCACAAGAACAGCATGGAGATAACCAACCCCATGATTCAATTACCTCCCATTGGGTCCCTCCCATGATATGTGGGGACTATAGGAACTATAATTCAATATGAGATTTGGGTGGGGACATACCCAAACCATATCACAGTCCATATGGCTGAGGACCATTGGGCCAGTGGTCTACCTCTTCTCCCAAAGTGACCTTATACAAGGTACCTGGAGAAGGTCCACTTATGAGACTCTATTAAACTATTAAATACTATTTTCATTCACTGCTGAGTGAATAGAAAATCAGAAATTAGGTCCTATTTTATAGACTTCATAAAATCACTTGAATTAGTGGAGGGTTGGTTGGGGTTTTGTCTATTGTCATGAGTACAAGGTATCAGTCATGATGAGCCTCATTAAGTTTTGTGTAGAGGGGTGTACCAAAGTTCAGTAGATTACATGAGTGAGGAAGAATGGCAAAGCCTCTACAGGTAAGCAATGCCTAGAAGGAGGGGTACCTGTTCTACAGACTCCACACTGGAAATAAACACTGCTCATCAGGGGTTCAGCAAGACAGAGCTCTGGATCCAGATGGACTGCTGACCAACTGTGTGAACAGAATAGTTGTTCTCAAGCCTTCCCCTGCTCATTTCAATTACTGGACAAGTTCCACTACCAGATTAATGCCAAGCTAAATTACACTAGCCAATGCTTTTGGTCGACATAGAGGTCACCTTTTAATTTTCCCCAATCTTTTCTGCTGTAGAGCAAAGCACTAATACTGTCTTGGCTTCTGTTGCTGTAATGCAGTCTTTAGGAATTTAGTCTTAAGTAAATTCTGGTAGAGTAACTCCTGTGTAATCCTTTTCAGTCTAGCATTTGCCAATGTCTTAGAAAAGAGGAAGACTGAAATTCAGAACTTTGTTTATTTAGTCAGTCAACAGAGTTTACTGAATGTTGACTACACGCTTGGGGCTGAGAAAAACAGAAGAAACCTAAGAGACACTCCCTGACCCAGAGAACCATCTCATCTTGCAGTGGGAATGTAACTATGAATGAATAAGCCTGATCTGTGGACCAGGAAAGGCTTTTCTGAAAACAGTGATGTATTAGATTGTCTGATAGTATTCGACACTCAGAGAGCAGTCCATAGAAAGGCCCTGAGGCAGAGAAAAGCATGGCTTATTTGAGGAGATAAAAGTTCATCATGGTCAGGGTGTAGTGCTAATGGAAAGAAAAGGGTTGAAGATGATTGAACAAAGTGATTTTTAGTTTACTTATTCGTTTCTTTGTTTGGCTAGGAAGCCTGCTATTCTAAACCATTAATTCAATTATGAAGAATCCACATTTGAAAGCCTCAAATTTAATTTGATGTATGTACATTTATTGAGTAAGACGTGATTCCAGACCTCAGATAACTTAGAATCTAACAGGAAACATAAGACACATGTTCGTAGTATTATAATACAAGTCAGAATGTACCTTAAGGGAAGGACAGAGTGCCACATGAACGCAGGAACCGGTGTACTGGATTTGTTGCTGCATTCATTTCTTCAACAAATACTTAACTAGTATCTTCTCTGGGGTTACAAGGATGAACAAGACACAAACTTTAACTTTCAAGGAATTGATTCTACTAAGCAAGACACATACATAAATCATTAGAATTCTTCCAACACAGAGATAGAAATATGTACAGGCTATGAGATAAATCAATAGTTTTATTTTATTGAGCACTTATTAAATACTTTACATGCATTTCCCATACCCCCCTTACTAGGTAGGTATTCTGTCCTCATTTTTCAGATGAGAAAACTGGCACTGAGAGAAGTTAAATCAATTTCAGAGGTCCCAACATTTGAAAGTTGAGGATATGGAATTCAAACCCGGTTCTTACTCATGACAAGCCCCAGGCTCCTAACCATCCTACATAGAATCCTGCTTCCCAATCACTCATAGTGCTCAGGGCAGAGCATCCCATCTGAGCCAGGCAGAGATGAGGAATGCCTCCCTGAGCAGAGTTTAGGATTAGGAAGTGTTGGGGAAGTGAAGGGAGGTAGATGGGTGCCCCAATAGAGGGAAAAGCTGAGTAGACCCAGGAGGCAGAAAACTATCCAATGTTAGGCTACTATGTCCATTCTAGGTTGTTGGAGATTAAGCCAGGAGGCAGAAATTAGCCGGAAATATGCCTGGAAAAGAATCGAGATCATGCAGGATATAGAATGTATAGTGGGAAACAGAACTGGAATTGGGTTTGCATTTTAAAGTGATTACAAGGGCAGCTGTATGGAGGATGGCATTGAGGGAAATGAGAGTGGGAGAGAAGTTCAAGATTATTGTAGAGTTGTAGACTGGACAAGGTGAGAGTCTGAACTTAGATATTAGCAAAGTGGATGGGAGGAGAGCAGAAGCTTGAGAAAAAGTCAGGCAGTGAAGTTAATGAGCTTTCTGAATTCTCTGGCTGTGAGGAGTCAGCTCAGGGAGAAATCGGGGTTGACTTCTAGGTTCCTAACCCAGGAGATGGAGTAGATAGATGGTGTTGCCACCAAATAAGGAGAAAGCAGGTTTGGGGGTTAGGTGATGAGTTCAGCTTTGGTCATGTTGAGTTGGAAGCTCCAGTGAGACATCTAGATGAAGTAGTCCCACAAGAAATTGGGAATCTGAATCAAAGTTCATGATAGACATAAGGGCTAGAAAAAGATTTCAGAACCATCAGCCTAATGGTGAAGTTAAAGCAAGGAGAGTGGAAGAGAGTCAACAAGCAGAGAGGGTAGAGCGAGCTGAATGTGGGATGGTCATGTGGGGCAGGCAACTCTTGGAGGGGACACCCATGTGAAGGTCCTTAAAGAGAAATAAAGGACACTTCAGGCAGTGTAATAGTGTGAGCAAAACAGGGGAAAAAGCAAGAGATGTTTTCAGAGAATGTAATGGTTCAATGTGGCTGGATAATAGTGGGTTTGATGCAGGTATCAGGTGACTAAGCTGGGAATGGGTTATAGTATTGAGAGCCTGAGGCCAGGCAATGAGAATGGAATACTATTCAGCCTTAAAAAGAAAAAAAATTCTGGTACATGCTTCAATATGGATGAACCTTGAGGACATTATGCTAAGAGAAATACGCCAGTCCCGAAAAGACACATGCTGTATGATTCCATTTATATGAGGTATTTTAAGTTATCAAATTCGTAGAGACAAAAGGTAGAATGGTTGTTGCCAGAGCTGGAGAAGGGCAAAAAGTGGAGTTGTTTAATAGGTGCAGAGTATCCATTTTTCACAAGGAAGAAAGGTATGTGACGGGATAGTGGTGATGTTTGCACAACCACACTTAATGCTGCTAAACTGTACACTTAAAAAATGGTGGCCAGGCATGGTGTCTCATGCCTGTAATCCCAGCACTTTGGGAGGCTGATGAGGATGGATCAAGAGGTCAAGAGATCGAGACCATCCTGGCCAATGTGGTGAAACCCCGTCTCTACTAAAAATACAAAAATTATCTGAGCATGGTGGTGGGCACCTGTAGTCCCAGGTACTCAGGAGACTGAGACAGGAGAATTGCTTGAACCCAGGAGGTGGAGGTTGCAGTGAGCAGAGATGGTGCCACCGCACTGCAGCCTGGGCGACAAGAGTGAAACTCCATCTCAAAAACAAACAAACAAAAAAACCAAAAAAACAAGTAAGATGGGGAGGGATAGGAAAATATTCATTAAAAGGATACCAAAAAATGGTAAGATGATAAAATTTTGTGTTATGTTATTTTGCCACAATTAAACATATCAAAAGAAGAAAAAAAGCAAAGAGAAAAGTAATTTTTAAAGAAAGAAATTTAAAAAAGCAGGACTTCTATTCAGAGGCTATTTCCAATAGTTCTGAGGAGAGCCAATGTGGCTAGAATTGGGTAGGTAGCAGCGGAACTGTTAGTGGACCCATATGAAAGAGCTGTGTTTGTATGTCAGAGAGTCAGTCAAATGTTGGCAATGTCATATGGTTCAACATAGTAGAAAGGCAAAAGGAGACAAATCCTTTAATGAAGTTCAAGAAAATGTACATTCTAACCATTTAAATTAAATTGCAGAATATTTCCTGGGGCACTTGCTCTCAAACTAATAATCCAAATAGCAAATATTTTCCATTTTCAATCATCTTAGGTCAATTTGAAAACAGCTTTTTATTTTTTATTGGAGAAACTCATATTGTCTTCACTTGTTCAATGTGAAGTTGAGTTGCCAAAATTGCCTTCAGTACACATTTGTCCTTTGTATTTCAAACAGAGGAAAATTTCCATTTCCCCATTTCATTGTGAAAGTTTTCAAAAAGTTTGGGCAGTGCCCAGTGCTGTCCCCATCACTCACTTCATCATTTCAGCTCTAGTTCTTGCACTTGGCAGACTTGGGACGCCAAGTTTCTGCTTCAGTGCTGGTCAAAATCCCACAGAGGACTTTGGTACCAATACCAGCTGATAATTCTCTGAGCTGAGAGTTGTTAACTTTTCAACACAGTGACAGAATGAAAAGAGCAGGTTTTATCCCTTATAATCAACCAGGACTTTAAAAATTCACACACACATAAGGATCAGACTCTGCTGTCTATAAGCACCCCAAGAGATTATGAAAAAGGAAATTTCCAAGTGGTTTTCATAGAGATTTCAATTCTGTGTATCTTGGATGGGGTCTGGGAATCTGTTTTTAACAAAAAGTAGGTTAATTCTGATACAGGTGGTCCATACACTATTTTTTCAGAAATTGAGAAGTGAAATCGGGGCTTATTTTTTCTTAAGGATAATTACAGTCAAACTAATAATACTGTTCTTTTAAATTGGTAGATACTCTAGCATTCTGAGTGCATTTTTATTTATCATATAGTACATCAAAAATCATTTTTCTAAACTTTGGAAACATTTTCAGCAAATGAATGCATAAAATGAGATACTGTGTATATTACTACAGTTTTACTGGTATTTGAGGATAAAAGTCATAGTTATCCTTTCTCCTGTTTTCTCCAGCTCTCTACGTATAGAAGAAGGAGGAGGAGGAGGAGGAGGAGGAGGAGGAGGAGGAGGTAATCAGAGCATTAAGAAGCAAAGAGAGTAGAATGTTACTGGGGGTGCTACAATCACTGAGATAATAGCAGGAAGTGGGGTGGAGAGGCATGTTATAAATCAGAAAGAAGAATCCTCAGAGAAGGCTGGGAAGCAGGTAATTTTCAGAGTTGAGGAAGTGGGTACACCTGTAAAACAGATTTTTGGATGAAGGTTATAGAATAGCAGTCTGGAGGCAGCAGTGGGAGCCAGTTTCTGTCCCTAGATACTAGAGCTCCAAGAGCCTGAGAGAATGACTCATCTCTGCAGAAGGAGGTGGGAAGGAATGTTGTTGCCAGGGGACCCAGTGGTTACGACAGAAAGATGCCAAAAAATGGTACTGGATTTCTCCCAACACCTTTGTCATTGGTCATAAGAGACTTCCCTAAACAATGAAATACTGTTTGGAGATCCCACTGGATATAGGACCAAAGGGCAAGCAGCATTGTGAGCAAGGAGATGGAAACCCAGAAAGGGATACCTCACTACCTGCACAACACAAATCGGGTCAAGGAGAATGTTCAGGAGTTGATTTCCTTTGGAAGCTTGGCGGGGGAAGGAATACGCACTTCAGAGCAGGACTTGAAAAGTGAGATGCTTAGGGGCCAGGCAAGTAAGGTGAATGAGTGATGGTGGATTAGTGAAGAGTGTGAACAACTAAGAGATCTCCAACCTCACCTAAAGGGACTGACCTTGCCTCTGTCCAACTATTTTCAGGTGGGCATATAGAATGTAGGGCAACAAATCCTCTGTCATTAATGAGGCCCAATGTTGGCAACTAATTCAGATGTTAAGTAAAATGCACTGTCAGCCAGACCAAATATATCTATAGCCAGATCTACCCCATGGGCTGCCAATGCATGGTCTCAGCTTTGGAGCCAGAGAGACAGTTATTAAAACTCTTTGACACTCAGTTTTCTCATTCATGAAATGATACGTGGAAAAATACTCGACTGATTTTTTTTGAAAGTTATTTTTGGAAATAATTAGACTTACTCTTCATGTCTTTAAATGAATGTATGTAAAGTATTTTTCCAGTGTCTGCTACTGAGTAGATCCTCAGTTAATGGCTCTTATATTGATCAGAATCATGCGTTTTTTTTTCAACATTTTCTTCCCCAAACAATCAAGCAACTGCCTTTTCTTAGAAATGTAAAAGATTGCAGTGTCTGCAACTATCCTTCGGGTCAAGAGATGACTATTAGTGTAGAAAAGGTGTGTGGCTCAGCTCCCTTCCCTCAGCTGCCCTGCTCCAGCACCTTCCTTTCAGATCCTCTGGTCCTAGAGATGCCTGAATGTCACAGGCAGAAATATACAAATTCTACACTAAAAGAAGTTGTACAGGAACCTTTAAACAACAGCATCGAAAGCATCTGCTAAAGTAACGCTTTCCACTGAGTGCTTTGCTAGACATGGTACAAAGTGAATTCAACAGACATAGTTCCTTTCCTCTTGGAAGACCTAAGACATTACAAAGACAACAACAGATATTTTATATTCATATAAAGTGAGATAAATAGCACATGAACAAATAAATTAATGAACCTCCCTACAAAAAAGAATTGAGGAAAGGGATGCCTGCATTTATTGGTAAGAGAATAATCTGATGCATGTTACACCAGGGGAAAACCACGTTGTCTTTTTCTATCAGGGAGCTCATAAAGAGATGAGATTTCAAAATTGAGTAATCTCAAGAGATTCCTTGGTGAGTTAACAAGAAATGAATGTCCAGATATATAGAGAGGGGAGCATTCCAAATACAGTGAGAGACTTGAGGAGCGGTTTAGGGATGGAAAAAGATGACTGCTTAAATGGATTTAAATACTTTTGCCTGGAAGGATATGATCCTGGTGAAAAACTAAAGATGTGACTGACTAGGAAATTCTGAGAATGAAATGATATGAGGCAATGTTCTGTTGAACTCCCCAGACCTGGCCTTCCTCAGGTAACGTCCACAGGCCTGGGAAAAGTCTGCCATCTTCTAGCAAGAGCTTATTTATTTTCACCTGGTTTTGTGGTGTTTTTCAGTTGGTTTAAGTCAACTTGCTCCTCTATTCTTTTCTGTAGTCTTCCCGTGTAGGCTCAGGGTAATCTGACTACAAGCTAGTACTAGGGATGGAGACTCAGGAAGACGGGGACAATGCACAGTTGCTCTGTTTCTAGCAGGAGTGGTTCTCACTGTGTGTGACTAGCTTGCTGAACCATGACCATCTGCAGTGGCTGTCAGGGGCCTATGTGGGGAAAGTTTGCCTGAACTTTCCTCCTCTTAGATTCTGCTTATCCTTGACCGCTCATGTAGCTGTCTGTAATTTCTTGACAAGGAAATGATATTTCGTTTTCGTAAGGCTAAATTTGTTCCAGGGACTTTTTTTCTTCTTAAAAACATTGTGTCCCATGATTAACTAAGGATTAAAAAAAAGTTGTGGGGAGGAAACCTAATTTCTTCCAAAATCTTTGAACCTGTCAGTTGAACTCAGCAGGAATAAAGAAATAAGCTGATTTGAAATGTGATAACTAACTAGCTAAATACACACACACACACACACACACACACACATATTTGTATGGAAAGAATTTCAGGATTCCAATATATTCTTTTTGCCTCTACCTATCCTGACAGGTAACAGAAAGCAAAAGTAAATATTTGTTTGTAGTATTCTAAACAAAGAGTTTGGTAGTGGCATCTGCTGCTTGGCTTCATCCTGGCTTCTGACCTACTTATCATCCGTGTCTCTTTAGGCAAGTTACTCAGCTATAGTCTGCTTTACTTTCCTTTATGATAGATGGGAAGGGAGAGGGCTACAAAGTAGCACCTATGTTAGACTGGCTATGGAGATTAAATTAATGCATGTAAACTACTTGAAGAGTGCCTGACACCCAGTAAGTATTGAATAAATGTTAGCTAGGATCATGCATATAATTACTGTATAATGATCATGATTGAGATTGAGAAGGTATGAGCCTAAAGGTAGGACTAAATTGAATTAGCCTTGGCCTAAGGTTCTCAGGTAGTTGAGCTATAATTAAATGCCTTTGGCCAATCCTTTTTCAAGTATCAGAGATCTTGGGAGGGTTAGCCCTGAGCAAAACTTCTGGCTTCACCACGCCCCATGAAGGCCTAGAGACTGGGATGCCCTGAGAGGCCATATGAGAATGAATAGGAGGGAGACATTTACTGTAGTCCTAGCCTAATCCCAAATTCTATTAATTCAGCAAGTGATCTTTTCAAAGGGCATTCTAATATTCAAAATTCTCTGCATCTTCTTATATATTCCTTCTGCTAAACACTATACATTTTAGGAGATAAGAATAATAATACATGAATAAAATGTAAAAATATTTTTTCTCTTCCTAATTAAACATGACATACAAGTAGTTCTTGAATTAGAACTACTAATTCCTTAATAATAATATTATTATTATTTTCTGCTAGAGAATGTTTTATAGACATCTAGCAAGTGGCCTCACAGTTCCATTGAATTCATAGATATTTCTAAACGTTGGAGAAAATCTGAAAACTGGATGTCCTCTTTGTACGTTTCCATTGAAGTTTATGGCAGTTTCTGGGCACAATCACATCAACGTTGCACATCTATAGATAGTTTACAGGTTACATAACTGTGGTTTTGGATTTAATTGCCAACTCGTTACCCTGATAGTAATTGCAGACAGGGGAATAACAGAGCAAAGGGGCCTGCCCATTGTGTTACTGCTGCCTATAAAAACAAATAGGATCCTTAGGGTGCAGTTGGAGGACTTATCATTGCACCTAACGTGAAAATGGGAACTTTGGACATCTGGAAGATGAGTCTGGATTTGGTCACTTGCCTTTAGGAATTAAATTCATGAAATTGTGATGGTCCTAAAGAACAGTGGTGTTCCCACCTGGGTTTATGCACAGGCAGAAATGACAAAGGTGAATGTGAGCTGGTCTGCAAAGCCACATAAGTCAGGAGAGAAGAATGGAGTTGGGTTTTAAACTCACAAGTAATCCAGGATGATGACTGGCTTCTTTGGTCCTAACATGAAAATAACTCATCTAAAATGAAGAGCAGGTATATAAAAAGTTTGTTCTTACTTGGCAAAAACATGCATGGTTTCTGGAACTTGTAACTACACAGGGTGTCACTTGGCATCAGAGAGCCCATTTAGGAAAAGAATGACCCATGGTGACATGGGCTTGTTGGAAAGGGTCAGGAAAGGAACATATACAGCAAAAGGTACATAACAGCTTTCCGTAGAGAACGCTGGGTATCATTTTCTTCCACTCATCCCTCCTCTCCATCGTCAAAGCCAAACAGTTACACAGTTATGCATGCTACGCTGCCCGATGCATTACAAATGCCAATAAGAGAGGTAGGACTGTTGTTTCTATTTTTTTTCTTTCTTTCTTTTTTTTTTTTTTTTGAGACGGCGTCTGGCTCTGTCGCCCAGGCTGGAGTGCAGTGGCCTGATCTCAGCTCACTGCAAGCTCCGCCTCCCGGGTTTACGCCATTCTCCTGCCTCAGCCTCCCGTGTAGCTGGGACTACAGGCGCCCGCCACCTCGCCCGGCTATTTTTTTTTGTATTTTTTAGTAGAGACGGGGTTTCACCGTGTTAGCCAGGATGGTCTCGATCTGCTGACCTCGTGATCCGCCCGTCTCGGCCTCCCAAAGTGCTGGGAGTACAGGCTTGAGCCACCGTGCCCGGCCTATTTTTTTTCTTTCTAAAGCTATGAAAAGTTCTTTGTTTGTTCCTTGTATAGTTTTAGGAATACCTTTGAGGAAATTGCCTTTATTCTTTATAGCAGATTTCATATAAAGCAAGTTTTGTGTTGCTTAGGAAAAAAATTTTAGGCTTCTGGAATATTTTCTATTTTGTCTCTCCATAAAAAGATAATTTCAATTTCCCTAAATTACGAGGAATCTACTCTTCATGGTGTAGCAAAATTTTAAATTATGTAATTTAGATTACTCCAGAGTAAAACTTCTTAAAAACTGAGAGCCCAGCTTAAGTGTATGGTCTAGAGGCAAGAGTTAATGGCATGGAAAAGTAGTAAAAGGTTGGATTAGAAGGTTTAATACTTATGATCTCTCAGCCCATTGCAGTTTACTCACTCCTTAGGAGACACAGATGGGACATGGCAGGTATGTATAAGGAGTGAAGCAATTCATGAATACTCAGCCATGAAATAGAAAATCAAAATGAAATAAGTATGACTGTAACTCTCTTGGTCTATTAACATTCAAATATTAATACCTACTGTTCTTTGAAAGCCATTACTGAATATTTACTGATAAGAAAAAAATGATAGCTTAGGAAGAGGAAGATGTTCAGGAAAAGCATTTAAGCAGGGTTTGAAAGACTTGTGATTTTCTTAACTCAGGGTAATAGTCGACCAATTAAAGTAGGTTTCCCATCCAAATGTTTCCCATCCAAAATGATCCCCTTTTTTCCCCAAGCGATCTAATTTAGGATCCCTTGGAAAAAAATTCCAAAATGCATTACAACTATTCATAAGGGTGACACATGGACCTATTTTTCTAAGGACTTTGATTTAATATTTGAATGCAACAGTATTTGACTTTGTTAGTATAGAATATTTAAACTTAAAAAGAAAATATCTTAATTTGCTTATGCATAAGTCTATTAAACACATTTCTAGCGGATCTTTTTATGTTTATTCTCTAGAACATAACCTATCTTTGAAGTGGTATATTAGTTTTTAAAAAGTCATTCCTAAACTGAATAATTAAGCTGAAAACAAAAGCTATTCTTAGGGTGTATTCCACATATAAAACTATGCACACGATGCTTTGATTCAAACAATATACTTATAAAACTTTGTTATTGTTTGAGTTACATATTCAGAATGGCCACTTTTGTTTTTGATGATTATTCCATCCTGAAACAATTTCCCCCCTGCCCAATTAAACCAGAATTAGGAGCACATTTATATCTGAAGAGACTTAAGCTTCTCAACTGCCTGCTTCAGAAATGTAGACCTTTAGTGCTTGTGTTCATTTTGTCTCTTTGTGGACGGCTCAAAAGAAAACAGAATCAATTCCCTTAAGTTTTTCTGGAAGAAAAAGGTTGCTTTTGTTGCTTTGATCTTAGCATGTTGTACATTTTTTATTGGCTGTTGAATATAAAAAGCCACAGCCTCATCTGGTTTTTCTGCTGTATTCTCATATTGTAAATCACATAATGCCTTCCAATCTAAAGTAAAATGCCTAAGTCCAAAATACCACTTCAAAATGGATTTATCATTATAGTTGATAGAAAGATTTCCAGGGTGTAAGAAAACAATTCAACAGTTTGATTAATATGCCACAGACTGCTAAAAATATATTCATGCATTTTAGATGATAAATTCCAGGATACAGACATACACTCATGCTATTTTAGATCCTTTTTTCCTACCATTGCAAGAGGCTGCTTTAGCTAATGCAACAGCTGGCTAGGTTATTGCTTCAACAATATAATTCATAATGCAAAAGCAGCTCTTTTCCAAACATTTTAGAGCAACTCAAGTTGTTTACATCTCCTGTGGGTGATTTTCCTATAACTTTGTGCCAATTGGTGTCATACTATTTGGTAAAAATCTACATTAAATCAAGACAACTGCACTTAGTTAAATTTCTCTCATACAGAGAATTATAGAAAAATTACAGTAGCTGATTTGAGCTCATCATCATTAAGTATATACAGGGTTTTAGAAAATGAATGCAAACTACAAAAATGGAGTTGTATAATTAAACATTAAATAGTCCAAGTAATAAAAGTCATAGATTAATTGTCTCTCAGTTCTAGTCAGATCCTTTAAATACTGTCTCACGACTTGAGCATTGGTTCTTTCATCGGAAGAGTGCCTATCCTTAAAGTTGGGAAATTTCAGCTCCTTTGGAGCACCAATCATCTGTAAAAAGTAATTGGCATCTTCTTCCAAAGTTTCAAATTTCCCTACAAAATCATAATTGATCAAACATGGATAGCAGAGTTTGCTGACCTTTTCCCAGTGAATGTCCATTCCTACTGGACGGTGGGAATCCAGCAAGTAGTGGATAAACTCTTTGAACCTGACTCCGGATCCATTAATTAATGCTTCTTCACAGGCATTTGGTCGGTATTTCTTGATAATTGCCTTTCCAAATACTGGATGGTAATAACTATTGGGGTGTTCAAATTTGTCCCTAAAGGCTGATACTAATCTTTCCATGGGATCACGAACAAACACAGCTTTGGTGTAAGTATTTAAGCGAGTATATATCCCTTTTAGGTCAAAGCTATCTAGCTTCTTCAAATGCTTCCCATAGTGGACAGCATCATGGGAGATGTTGTATGCAGAGGAAGCCAATCCATTTAGTACCATCAGAATTCTTTTCCAATTGGAACAGCCAGCCTTAGGTACCTCGCAATATAAGATTTTGTGTTTATCTTCTACATAGATTCTGGATACCGTATGAAAAAGATGTGACTGATGATGACTCACCCCACCATATTTCTTGCAAAACTCCTGAAGGAAAGACCTTCGTTTCTCTTGGATCTCATCAGTTTTCTTCCATTTGTTATCTTTGACTAAACTTTTGTTTAAAGGGTGAATGTCCACTGGCCAATGCATGTTGCTGAACTTGTTGAAAACAGTCTTAGCTCCTTGATGTTTTTCAATCCTCCACTTCTCTGTTGGTGACCCTGTGGACTTACTTAAAGCTTGATCCCCTCCTTGCGAATAACTGGTCTTTGTTAAGACCCTAGTAGATCTCTCAGAATTGAGTAGAAGATTTTCCTTTTTTTCTCTTACATCCTCAGGCATGTGAAACTTGGGGTTCTGTTAAAATAAAGAAGGAGAAATGTTGAAAGCACAGTCACAAGTGTGGGTATACTAGATAAGGAACTTAACATATTTGTTTTAAAATACTATCGAGGAGAGCATATTTCATATAAGCTGCCAGAACAATTTAGCAAGGCATGCTGAATATACATTTTGTAGTGAGCTTCTTCACAGAAAATGTAGCAATGAGAAATGGCATCTACAGCATAGAGAGGAAAGAGCCCTGTATTTTTGTTCTGGCTTTACCCGTAATGCAATAGAATGTAACTCAACCATTCTGGGCATCTATGACTTTTGGGATATTAATAAGTATGTCATCTTCACTGGGCATCTATGACTTTTGGGATATTAATAAGTATGTCATCTTCAAGTACTGTTTTAGTTTGTGCACCTGAATGCAGATACAAATTGGAGATGTTTTGAGATTGAAACTTTTGTTGTTTTTAGGGAGCACTCTGTAATGCACAGAGTAGTTCAAAATCATAAATTACAACTTAAAATTGTGTCAAGGCTAATTATAAATCTTGATGACCATTTCAGTTTTCTAAGTGCTTACAAAAAGTCATGTATTTTTTTTTTCTGGGAAAATGCTCTATTTTTCTAAAGTATTTATCACAATAATTTAAAAATTTATTATGATCATAGTATACAATCTCATTAATGTATGAGACCTTCCCTTTTTCCCAAGTGAAGAATGACTAAGGAATCCAGAAAAGTCTACTTCACGTCCTGCTCCATAAAGTTGTATCAAGGTAGAGTAAAAATGTAGTTATCTTTCCAGCAGGATGAATAAGTCCATTTACTACACAGTGTTCATCTTGCCACATCCTTCCTACAACTCTCGCAGTAAAAGAAGACATGGAAGATGGGATTTACAAGGTGGCATCCTCTGGTAGGGATGAAAATTTTAAGGACATTGGCGTTTACTCTGGGTAAACTAGGGAACTTTTGTAAGTAACATGATCTTACTTAGACTTGAAAAGGATGGTGTGGAGAGGAATGGATTGAGATATACATATAAGGTTTTCAGCATGTTATTGGAAAAGTAAATGAATAAATTCTGTGCTGCGGGCATAATGCATGGTGTCATCCGCCTAGAGGTGGAGGCAGTAGTGGGGAAAGTTTCCTAGGGAATATAAACATGATTGCAAATATATATATATACACATGATACACATACATGATACACATGATTGCATATATATGTAGTATATATGTGTGTGTGTGTATATACACAATTTTAAACTATTGTATCCCCAAGAGTGTCTAGAATGGTCTATAGCCTATAATAATTTCTCTCAAATATTTATGGAATTAGGTCTTCAAGGATAATTAGTAATTTTCTAGCAAATTAAGCAATAGAACAGAGGAATGAAGCACTGTTCATGGAGCCACTTCCAGACATCGTGGTCATTCCACCAGCTGAGGTTGAAGGGCGCTGCTTTTTTTCTAGTGCAAGAGGACTGTGTGAATAAGCCCCTGAACACCATATACCAACGTGTATAGCCCCGTGTATTACTCTGTTCTCATGCTGCTAATAAAGACATACCCGAGACTGGGTAATTTATAAAGGAAAACATGTTTAATGAACTCACAATTCCACATGGCTGGGGAGGCCTCACAATCACGGCAGAAGGTAAAGGAAGAGCAAAGGCATGTCTTATATGGTGGTAGGCAAGAGAGAGCATATGCAGGGGAACTGCCCTTTCTAAAACCATCAAATCTCGTGAGACTTATTCACTATCACGAGGACAGCATGGGAAAAACCCACCCTCATGATTCAATTACCTCCCACGATAAGTGGGCAGTATAGGAGCTACAATTCAAGATGACATTTGGGTTGGGACACAGCCAAACCATCCAAATCTTCCATACCACTGGACCATCTATTTGGAGTTTTAACTCTAAAACCATTTGTCTGCTGTCTTCTCCAGAGACTGCCAGGATTACTTCAAAGCCCTTTATACTTCTTTACTCTAATCAGTGATTTGTAGTACATGAAGTTGTCACTGAAAATACAAAATTTGACTGTGGTTTGACAGATCATAGGGTTATCGGTACACATGCATGGAAAATACTTAGTACAGGCCAAATATAAAACTGCCATGATATTTGTACTATTACTTCTTCTGCTATTACCGCTATACATAATAACTACTATTATTGTTGTTTTAACAGCAGCCGCAGCAGTAGCAGTAGTTACAGTGCTTTAATCCCAGGGACCTGGTGAATTTCAAGGCTCCCCATTTGTCCATTACTATTCAGTCTGTAATTTGTGTGTCCCTAATATGCCCTCACCAGGTCTCTTCCCTGCTTGACAATCAGAAACAAAAACAAAATCCACCTTCCCCTGTGGCCTGTGGACTTTCTGCTTTGTGGCTATCAAATTCCCCTTTAATCTCCAGGGATTTCTGGAATGTTTGTTTCCAAGACTCTCTGTAAATGAAACTTGGCTGACTCCCAACACTCTGTGTCTCTTGCACTTTCTCAAGTAGATGAAACTTCACTTCCTTAAACTACTTGTCTCTCCAGCCAGAAGATAGGGAGTGATTTACCTGCAGACCATGGCTGCTTCCAGGACGTCACCCAGCTAAGCCTCCTGCTTCTGTAAAATCAAAGTATTCTCCTTAAGTCTCCCTTTTCCCCTCCTCTTGTTGTCATCTACCTTTATCACTGATCTGTCCACTTTATGCACTCCAGCTTCTAACTCAGCTCCTGTCATTACGTTTATTGACTCTGACGTCCAGTCAACTCTCAGTTCCTTGACCACTTCGTTTTTAACAGAGGAGCTCTCCACTTCACATCAACCAGAGCCTTTACTATTCCCACCATCTCTCTGACCACCCTTGTCTCACCTTCCAGTTCAGTGTTATTTCCTGCTTTGCAATTCTTTGACCACTTTTCACTGTTACCCAGGTTTTAACAGCCAGCACGACTGGCTCTGCATTCTTCAGCTCTCAGTTGGAAAGTCACCTCTGTAAAAAGGCTTTCCCTATTCATCCTGTCTAGGTTATTTTCCTCCCTTCCAAAATATTTCCTACAGAACCCTGTTTATTTTTCTCATAGCACTAATCACACTGAGAAATGATTTATTTCCTCTCTGTTGTCTTTTTCACCGCACTCCACCTCCATTGCACTAGCATATAACTGCAGAGAGGTCTTATCTTTCTTGCTCTCTGTGGTACTAAGCACACTGCCTGGTGCATAGAAGGTGATCAAGACATAATTCTTGAATAAGTAAATGTGCTTATAATTTAATAGTGGTCTTCTAAACAATTGTTTTAGGACCTTGTGGAAGAAAAACAACATTGATCAAAAAGTCAAGTTAAACTTGCATAAACAATTGACCAATTCTTGTTAAGGTAATGAGAATCTGTATTTAAATAAACCTTTGGCAAAAGAGAAAACAAATAAAATAAGCACATGGGAAGCTGCTTGCAGTAAAGTAGATGTGGAGGCTTCGAGTCTAACCTGCCTGCCAAATCAGATCCGTTCAAAGTCCCTCAATGCTATCTCCACACCCGTCAAGGGCTTCCCAGCAATCCGGATACCCAGGCCTTCCTGCAGACATTCTTCATCAGAATGTTTGAGTGTAAGGCCCCTGACTCTGATTCCAGCAAGATCCCCGGGTACTCCAGTGGCAGTCGTAGCATTTGAAAGGAAAGTATAAAAATGAGGCACAAGCCCTGACAAGTTCCCTTCATCCTATCTGGGGGAGAAAGACATCAAATGTAGTGGACTTGAATATTTCAGAAGGAGGGGAATAATTTGGATATAGAGTAGGAATGTCACATAAGCCCTCATTTAGACTAGATGCAATGTCTTTCTTGTTTATCCATTTCTCTTTGCTGGAAGACTTTGATCCCCAAGTAACTTTCTAAAGACTAGTTGAGCTGGGGAGATAACTGCATGAGGGAAAGGTTTACCACTCATTGTAAATTAGTCTCCTGCTAGTTTATTGAGTGCTAGTAAGTTTCCTCTACTGTAACCAAATGGAGATATGGCAAAAAGGGTTAATTCTCTAAAGCACCAGTGACCCACAAGGGTGGCCACCAGACCTTCTCCTGGAACTCCTCATCTCAATGTCATTCACCTTATAAAATCTGTTACACGGGTTTGATGACATCCCTTCTAACCCCCACCCTACTCCATTTTCTTCCAGTCACAGCAAAGACTCCATGACTAAGGGGTTTACATTACTAAAGTCAAAGCTAATGACATTTCACATTTAAAGCTCATACCAACAAAGTGCCATCATCATCATCATCATCATAACAATAATAAAAGAATAAAATCTTACATCTCCATTTTCCTTGGGACACTTTATTCTGATTGTCCCTAATGCAAACACGTATAATAAAGCCAAAATTATCCTGTTGCCTTCAAAAGTGGCTTCCCCTGTGTTCTTTTCTGTTTTTGAAAAGGTCCTATTACTTTCCTGTCACCCACTCACAAAATCTGAGAGATGCTTTAACAATGGGAAAGTCAATTGGCTATTTTACATCTCATAATACTTCTTTTTTTGTATCTTTCTAAATTAATTACCCCCAATTGGATATTTATTATCCTCCTAATTAGTCTCCCTGCAATTATTACTAAATTATTCTTCCTCAAACATTTTGTTTTTTATTTCTTAACATTTTGGACGGGATCCTCTAGCATCAGTGAACGTCCCCATTCCTTCGCTGGCATTTGCAGCCTGGTGCTGCTGAGCCTCTTCTCCTCTTTTCTTTTTTTTTTTTTTTTTGCTTCTCTCTTAACACATGCCCTGTCCTCCACTTGCTTTTATCTGGGCTCTCGGCATCCCCCACTCATGGTCTCCTCCTTTCTTGGGACTTTCAAAATCTTCTAGTTTGATGTAAAACTCCTACTTTCTCCATGACAACCACCCAGGTCTCCAGTGAGTGATTCTACTCCCTTTAAAATGACTATGGCACTTAGTCTGTACCTCCTGTAAGGAAAGTAATTTTATTCCAGCTTCCATGGTTATTTGATTGTTTTGTTGGAAAAACTCTTTTAACTCCAGCTAAATTGTAAGCTATGGCAGAAAGCTATAGTTTTCCATAAATATCCTTAAAGAGTAGATATTGCAGAGTTAGCTGAAAGACATGTAACTACAGATTTAAAAAAACGAGTATCTAAAAAAATATAATGGAAAATGTGTGGAATGTTCATTAAGTCTGCAATAAATTTGAGAGCCTAATTCTCGTTATTTTTATTTATTTATTTATTTTGAGATAGAGTCTTGTTCTGTTGCCCAGGCTGGAGTACAGTGGCGTGATCTTAGCTTACTGCAGCCTCTGCCTCCTGGGTTCCAGCAATTCTTCTGCCTCAGCCTCCTGGGTAGCTGGGATTACAGATGCATGCCACCACACCCGGCTAATTTTTGTATTTTTAGTAGAGTCAGGGTTTCACCATGTTGGCCAGGCTGGTCTCAAGCTCCTGACCTCAGGTGATCTGGCCGCCTTGGCCTCCCAAACTGCTGGGATTACAGGCATGAGGCACTGTGCCTGGCCAATTATTGTTATTTTTAAGGGTTTCTGTATCAAGCATATCTCCTCTGTGAATTCTTATCTGATCCTCAACATTGATATGAATTATACTTTCTTTCTCCTTGTCAAAGTTGTTGAGCACCTCCTATACATCAAGTGCTGTGCTGGATGCCAGAGATGGTGGGGTTTATAAGACATGTGCAGTCCTTATTTATATGGAGTTGGTATTCTCATAGGGAAAAGTATATTAAGCAAACAATTGTACAATTAATTAATCTATTACCATAGTGGCAAAGGCTCCAGCAACATGCTATGGGAAGCTTGGAGAGCAGAAATGAGGGTCCAGGATACAAAGAAAAGACTGGCCCAGTTTGAGTGTTAAGTCCTCTGTTTAGTGTGTTTTATTTTATTCTAGGTAGTTGTTAGGTTAATTGTTTAGGTAACGATCGCTCTGTTTTAATTTCATTAAATGTCAGTGTGCAGTCTTATAAATCTATATAACCCCCACTAGCATCAAGAATACTATCTCACATTAATAATATATGTTTGAATTTGATTGAAGCAAAGAATATCATTCCTGTACTGCTCCTTATTGAGGCAACAAATTCACATCGGTTTTATACTGTTGATAAGTGTTGTACATTTGTAAGACCTTATATACTATTGTGGATCCTATGGAAACTATAAAACTTGAGAGTTTGATCATTCATTCGTAAATGCACATATATTGAACTACTACTGTATGTTGTTTTAAGCATTATATAAATAAGGATGAGACAGATAAAATTTGTGGCCCTTCAAGGACACCAAAGTTTAATTGATCTGATGGAAATAAGCAGCTTATGAATAAAATGTGATAATTGCTATAATAAAAGGATATGTCAGGTATTTGGAAAACAAAGAAAAAAGTGCTTAATTTTTCTGGAGAGATTTTTGGGGGCAAATTTCACAAGGGAGGTGATGCCTGAGATGAGTCTGGGAAGATGACTGAGAAGCTACGAGGTGGACAAGCCAGAGATGGGAAGGGCTGTACATCCTGACCTCAAGAGTCTGCTTGGGGGCCAGACTCAGATGATAGGGAGAGGTAGGTGGGGTTGGGCGTCATTCCAGGAGGGCCTGGGCCGATATAAACAGTCTGACTTTACCACATATAGGACGGGAATTTTCAATAAGGTCTTGACAAGATTCATGATTTAAAACAAACATTCTGGTGGCAGTGGGGAGGTGTGCCTGGGGGCAGAGGGATCTCCTGGAAGATGATTATGATTGTCCATCAGGAATCCTTAGGAGAGGAACTAAGACAATGGGGTAAGAATGAAGAAAAAGGGAGTTGAGACAAACTTAGGAAACTGCTCATATTCAAAGCATAAGGGTGACAGAAGTGTAAAGAATGGCTCCCCATTTCCTCTCTGAGAGAAGAAATAGAAGCAGCAGTTTTTGTGGGGGACCTGGGGTGGGTGTGGGCATTCACTATCTTCAATTTCAGACCTCTTGAGTTTAAGGTGCCTTAGAGGGCTGGAGGTAGACAGCAGGACTGAAAAGCTCGGTATAGATTCAGGAGTTATTGGCTGGTGGAGGTGCAGCTGGATTCATGGGCCTTGAAGGCACTGCCCAAGGAGTAATTTATAATATTACTCTTAATAATGTATCTTTTGTGATTTACCTTGAATCTAGATAGAAGTGCAGTTATATTTCTTCATACCATCAAGGAGACCTAATTGTCTCTAGTCATTGATAAGATAAATGGTGGGAGAGGGTGGGGTGCTCAAAAGTCAGTCTTTTCTGGGGACACAGGTCAGTGTGTCTCTCCCTGATCCCTCTGTGCCACAGTTACTCCTCTTAAATCTTGATTCAAGGGCTTCAGAAGCTGATGGCATAGTTATGAGAGGGGTGAAGACTGTGACTGCATTTCCAATAGACCCCGAGGACAACTGGGAAGAATGTGAGTATGGAGTCCTAATATCCAGTGCCATCTGCCCCATCTCCCTCTCCATCCTCACCCTTTGCCCCTCCACCTTCAGTTATTCATTAAACACTTGTTTTCTGAGCATGAACTGTGCTCCAGGCACTGGGCTGTGTGTTGCTGGTATAGCTAGCAAGACAGACTTGGTCCCTGATCTTATGGGGCACCCTTGGGGTCAGGGTGGGGTAGGGAGATACAACTAAGAAAACCAAGAACTATACTTATGGGAGGTAATGAGATGGAGAAAAAACTTGGTGCATGAAAGTGTAAGAAAAAATTTGGTGCAGGAAAGCATGAAAGAGGAATCCTGGTTCGCAGGTGAGGGAGGGTATCTGGGAGAAATTATGAGCCAGGCAGAATCATTTCCATTTCCTGTCTCTGTGGCTTACTTCCTCTCTCTTGAATATTCTTCTCCATTTTGTTAGCCTAGTTAATAGGCTGGGGCATGGAGCAAGCTGGTTTAATCACAGCATCAAACAGAAGAGTAGATAAAGATAAGCTCATTTTACAGATTAAGAACCTGAGCTCAGAATTTAAATAATGTGCCAAGTTAACACAGCGATTGCTGGAGCTGGTGTGTCAAATCTCTGTCTTAGTCATGTCTGGCTTTTTTCAGCTGCATCGTATGTCGAGCAATCTATTTCTTGTTTAACGTCCGTTAAATGAAGTGATGTCAGGAAAGCACCAGGCACATGCCTGTTACAAGAGAGTATGGTGGTTAAGAACATGGAGTTTTGAGTCAGACAGAACTGGTTATGTGTCCTCTTCTGTCGTTTTCTTTCTGGGTGACCTTGGTTATCTTGTTTTTCTGAGCTTCAGTTTCCTTATCTGGAAAATGAAGATAATAACAGCGTCTACCTTGTTGGATTATAGGAAATGCCTGTAGAGATTCGTTAATGTAAATATACTCTCCATAAATATTAGATATTTTTATTGATTTAGGCACTGAATATTTTTGAGCAATTTCTATAGGATAAGCAGTTTTTAGGTAAGTATTTGTTTTTTACTCTGCTTTTTTCATCTATTTCTCCTCTTCCTTCTCTCTCACAACATGTAGCAAAGTTAAATGTTCAATGGCAATAAAAACGAGTGGGAAAAAAGAGAAGGATAAGACAACTGAGAGACAGAAATAGGAAAGAGAAAAGATAAGCTTAAGTGGAGACAAAGGCAAAGAAAGAAAACAGAAGAAAAGAAATCACAATTATGGGTAACAGGAAGGAAGAGTGAACACTTGAGGAGAGTGGGTAAAGAGAGAAACTACTGAATCAGTCTTCTCCAAGCTATGAGCTTTAAAATATTTAAACCGCTTCAACACAAAACAGCTGTTTCTGTTGTGAGGCTATTCAAGTTGATCCAACAAGTTAATTTCTATGGTCCTCTTGGATGCAAGGATTGAAACTATGATTTGCCAGTTCTTTCAATTTTTGGATTTAATTCCTATTTTTTTTCTGCTTGAAGCCAAACAAGCTTAAAATATGAGGACTGAGGACGTAACAAAATGTGAATGTCAAAGAGAAGTTTCTATTGGAAATAGTGCTGTGGTTTGACAAGACCATTAGAAGCTGAAAACTGACATAAGCTTAATGTATATAAGTAGATAAGGCTACTCCCCAAGGGGTTCAATATGCTTTTATAGATTTATCATTCCATCTTCCTTCCAAGTTTTGTAGGAAAAATGAGATGATTCTTTTGTTTGCAAATTTACAGATAAATAAATCAAGATAGACTTGTGTAATAACTTGCCCAAGGTCACTCTGTGAAATGAATGGAGAAGTCAGGAATGTCGTCCAGTTCTCTAATTCTAACCCAGTAAATCTTAGCAGAGTAGTTTGTTTTTTAAAGAAACTCAAAACCTTATTGAGGAGCTGCAACTTGATAAACGAAATACATTCAAAATGTTTGGCCTTCTCTATTTTATTTCTTAGGTGTGTGTCTGTACATATTAAATGTGGATGAGAATAGCAAAAACCAATAAATTATATTTGGTAGGAAAGAAGTAGAATAAGTTGGTGTTTTGACTATTAGGATTTAAACACTTCATCAGAATTCAGATATCTAATAGATTTGGGATATGGCTCATTAATATTTCCATGTATTTAGTTGTCTGAAATTAGTATTGGTCAGTCAGCCTCCCCTCCCCTTGCATTTCAGGTTAATGCCAACAATAATGTGTGTGTCCAAGAGGGTTATGGAGGAGCAATGGAGGGGGGCACCCTGACTCTGACACTTCGTTCTAAAATATACAGTTGCTATACAGAGTTCTTCCTCTTGTTCTCTGGAATGTGGTGAAGAGGAAGGAACCAGCTGTCTTGGGTTGCAATTTCAAAATGTCAAGTTTTCTTTTTTTGTGTGTGTGTGTGTGTGTGTGTGTGTGTTATGGCCATGGATTGGCAAGAAAAAGGTTTTCACAGGCAAGGGGGATGAGTCCATAAGATGACCCTGCAATAGGCGATTGGCTTGGGTACACCAGGGGGCCAGAGATATGGGTCATCCCTGGAGGCGGGAGTTGGGGTGCTCCCCTGGGATGGAGACTGAAAGTGCAAGACAGAAGAAAGTTATTGTGAGGTCAGGAGCATGGTGCCTGGATAGATCTTCAAAGTATGAAGAGCATTCGCTTTTGGGTCACATCGCCCAGGTCCTCCACCTATTAATTGGGTGATTTTAGGACAATGTCATCATTCATGGCTCCCTAGAATCAGACCTTAAGTCAAGGGGTTGAGAGCAAGTTATTAATTTAGCGTTGATTCCAGGAAACACTGGCAGGACAGTAGGGAACTGAGAAAGGAAAGGCACAGAATATAGGGTGGATTATCGAGCAAGTTAGCACAGTGGCAATAGGAGCTGAATTCTACTGAGAAGCCCTCAGAGCAAATGTAGAACATATCTCCCCAGAGTTATTCCACACCATCCTATCAGTTGTGGTTGAAGGTTTCTGTAGGGACAGTTCTGGCAAGTCCAGTCTGCTCTACAGGTAGGCAGGGTGGACTCACTCAGACAGAGTCACAGGTGTGGGTAGTTGGTTGGAAGTCTGGCTAGAGTGCAAGAGAATGTTAAAAGATGAGTAAATATGAGAAGGCACAGCTAGCACTCTTACAGAGAGTCCATTAACACTCCTGAGTCTGTTTTCTCATTTTTAAAGTGGGAATTCCAAGAACTATTTTGGAAATGTTGAAATGCAAGTGATGGCATTGGCTGGGATCCAGGACCCCAAACACTCTGTCTTACCATAGTAAGAGATCCCAATTCTGTCTTCCTATATTCACTCTTCCTTTGGAAGTGTCCATGGTGTATGTTTGTGTCTATGCACACAAACAAGGCTGAGAAAAGGAACACCCTACAACTAGATGGAACCCTAGTCCTTTCAGCTAAGACTATAGATTTGTGGGAATTCTGTTGCTCAGAGAAGGCAATCCTAACTTTGGGCAGGAGGCCTCTTCGGACCCTTTAACCAAGAGCCATGCTAAAATATCAGCCCTCTGATTCTCAAACTCTGATACTGGGAAAAGAGAAGTGTTTTTGAGAATTAACTAGATAAATGCAGTTATAAAGTACCTAGTACGGTACCTGACATATACCACCTGGCATACAGTACGTTTCTCCAAAATGTGAATGCATCCTGTCTCTATGCCTGTCTTCTCTGATTTTCCTTAAATACCGGGCACATCATCTATAACGCTGCTTTCCCAACTTCACATTAAGATGACCATGGGAA